>NC_046169.1:27523120-27813120 GCF_011064425.1 Rattus rattus
CAGTTGGTAGCCAATAGGTGTTCCTTGGGGAGTTAGTTCACTGTGAAACAGACAAGGCAGGTACAGCTGTGAGTAAGAGTGTATTTGTGGGACTGAGAAGTACAAGCCTCACATCTGTCACCTCCTCAGTGTAGGACAACCTCCTCTTGCCTGTAGCAGCACAGCAATTAGGATATGGCTTTCGTCCCTGCGTTCTGACTGGGACTGTAGGGACAGGTCTCTCAATTCCAGTCATTGCACAGGTTTTTTGTAATTGCCTAGTGACAAGATGAATCCTAGTAATTAAAGACAGTAAGGCAATCGCCTTTGATTTTGAACTCATGAAAGAACGTTCTCTATAGGGCCTTGCAGAAGTAGGTCAGTTGGTTTGCATCACTTGTGGATATTTCCTCCTGGCCCCTGGAATTTTGAGTCCACCAGTAATTGTAGAGAAGTTGGTGATCGTGGAGGTGCATCGGCCTTTAAGAGGGAGAGTTCTGCTAAAGCTATGCAGTGCATGGAGGCTAACTTGCTATACAAAAGAAAGGGAGGGAAGAGACATGAATTAAACTCTAGTGAAGCCATGGAATCTTAAAGAAGGAGCACATTGTGGGTCGGTGCAGAGGATCCCCATGAGGGGCTATGATGTCAATCTGCTGGATGGACTTATGCCAGTGTTTCTGGAACAAAAAATACAGTTTAGAAGAGATTAAAGTGGAAATCGTTCTATGGGTATGGCCCCCATAGATTCACGTGTGAATGCTTGGCCCACTGAGACGAGCATTAGTAAGAGGTGTTGCCTTGCTGGAGGAGGTGTGACCTCATTGGAGGAACCATGTCACTCTAGAGCCAGGCTTTGGAGTCTTCTATGGTCAACCATTGCCCCGTGTGGTACACATTCTCTTTCTGCTGCCTTCAGATCAATATGTAGAGCTCTCAGCTCCTTCTCCCACCCCATATTCGCCTGAATGCTGCCATGCTTCCCGCCATGATTATAATGGACTAAACCCCTGAAACTGTAAGCTAGCCTCAGTGAAATGTTTTCCTTTATAAGAGTTGCCTTGGTCATGGTATCTCTTCACAGCAAGAGAACCTTAAGATACTTTCCTCCTTAGGCCAGGTCCACATTGGTCAACTTGGCAGGGTCTAGAATCACCCAAGAGCATGTCTCTGTAAACGTCTATGAGGGAGTTTCTAGGCTACATAAATTGAGTTGAATAAATTCGCGCTAAATGTGGTTGGAGCTATTCCATGGGCCAGGCTCCTGATCTAAATAAAAAGGAGAAAGTGAGCTCAGCATTAGCATCCACTTCTCCCTGCCTCCCCACTGTGGATGCCAGGTGACCAGCTGCCTCATGCTCCTGTCACCATGCCTTCCCTCCACGATGGACTGTAGACCCTCAAACTGAGAGTCACAATGAAACCTCCATTACTGAAGTAACTTCTGTCAGATATTTCGTCATAGCAGTGAGAGAAGTAAGAGCTATTACAACATCTACATGTTGAATCCATAGAGACCTCATAACTTTAGGATGAAAGGCTACAGGACACATTCCAGTAATGGAAACAGAAGCCATGTTTTATGGTAGCTTTAGTATCATCTGCAGAATACTCTCCTACCAGCCTGTTTGGAACATCTTAACTCTCCCAATTAGTGTTAATGTCTCACTTATCCTTTGGCTTTAGAGGTGAGAGTCAAGTATCCCATGATGCTAACTCATCTAAGTTCTAATTACTAATAATAACCAAAGATGAATTTGAATGCAGAGCTCAACAATCACACAGTACTTCTAGACCCTATGACTCCAAATGCTGTTCTGCCTTCCCAAGGTCCTTGAACACACAAATCAATGCAACATTATTGTGCTTCCAGTGATATCTCTTGAATGGATTAAATAATTTTGCCACATCGCAAACTACCTGTGATAAGTATAGGTCGGACTACAATTCCTAAGACTGTTGGAAATCATTATGATACTGGCCAGCATGTGGGGTTTTTGTTGTTGTTTTTGATCAGTAAACAAAAACAAAAACAAAAAAAATACAGACAAAAAATTAGAAGAGAAAAGGACAGCTCCAGCTCAGGGCAAAGTAAAATGAAGTTGAGTGGCAATGTTAGAATCTTTTCCAATAGAGATGGGGCCCCAGAGCAGGGAGAACATGGCTCTAATGGACTTCGGTTTTTCTTTGGGTTTAAAGTTCCTCACCCACGGATTCCCCATAACTCTCATTTCCTACTGGTCTGAAGATGTCTGGGAACTCCTTCCAGAACAGGATTGGTTCTCTCTCTCTGTAACTGTAGCATTGGCTGGAGTAAGATTGGGCACCACAACCCCCTCTGCTCCTTGCGGTAGAGTGGGTACATGAGAGACCCAGTGAATAAGAAGCAAAATGGACTACATTCCCGAGGAACAAAATAGAAATATACCATTGGGACAAAAACCCACAAAGAAATGAAGAATCACTGCCAGTTGCTAAGGGTAAAAATTCATTATTAAGACAACCTCAATCTGTGTTCTTCATTCTTTCATAATAGGGACCTACGGCCTCATTTACAACCTCAGTCTTTTCCTAAATGAAGTTTATCAGCAAGTTCATGTGTATTCCTACCCAGCCCTGATTCTATTGACCCAAAGCTCACATTGCAATGTGACTATGAACAGAGAAGAAATATTCATTTTAGCAGACATTTTTATTAGTTTTTCTTTTGACAATTTCACACAATGAATTTTGATCACATTCACCCTCCCCCAGCTCCCTCCAGATCTGCACATTCTTCTCTACTCACCCAACTCCATGAATCCACTTTGTCTAGTTAAATCCATCAAGTCTACTTTGTGATGCACACATCCTCCTATGGGGGTTGTACTGGCTGGTTTTGTGTGTCAACTTGACACAAGTTGGAGTTATCACAGAGAAGGGGGCCTCAGCTGAGGAAACGCTTCCATGAGACCCAGCTGTAAGGTATTTTCTCAACTAGCGATCAAAGTGGGAGGACCCAGCCCATTGTGGGTGGTGCCTCCCTGGGCTGGTAATCTTGGGTTTTATAAGGGAGCAAGCTGAGTAAGCCAGTGAGTAACATCCCCCCGTGGCCTCTGCATCATCTCCTGCCTCCTGACCTGCTTGAGTTCCAGTTCTGACTTCCTTTGGTGATGAACAGCAACATGGAAGTAAGCTGAATAAACCCTTTCCTCCCCAACTTGCTTCTTTGTCATGATGTTTGTGCAGGAATAGGAACCCAGACTAAGATAGGGGTTATCCACTCAAGCATGGTTAACTTACCAATTACACACCCTTAAAAATATTGACTTTTCTCAGAATCAATCACCAGTACCTCTTCAACTAGGTGTAGGGCTTCATGCTGCCATTTTGTGGGGTTAAGTCTATAATCCCCCCATCCCCCACAAATGTTTCAATTCAAGATTGAATGCAGATTCAGCATTTGACACAGCCAGTCCCAACACTTGTCTCTCATCAGATCAATGTTAAAAGAACAACAAATACTTGTCAACAATAAAAATAGCGACCAGTAATTCAGATGAGAATAATATCTCCAACAGTTAAACAGATAAGAGAGTTACAGGAACCAGGCTGTGATTGAATCATGAACACATATCAGTCCAGTTAACAGAAAAGAAAAGCCAAGGCTATAAATAGCCAAGCTAGACCCTGTGTGATTTCTACACATCAGTTATAGGAAATGAATTCAAGTGCATTTATCCTCTGGCTTTTTTTTTCTTGTATGAATGTCTCTGCAGCCATTCCTGTGAGAACTCTTTGTAAAGTTAAATTAACACAGCCTAAAACAGCATCTGTGGATATTCCCAAGCATGTTCTCAACAAAGGCACCCCGTGAAAGCACAGTATCATGAACAGACAATATGTCATTGGACACAATTTCAACCTCCAGAAACTGACCATTCCAGGTGAAATTGTGTAGTCATGGCCATGGTCTAAATAACTTGTCTCTAGGTTGACACCACTAGCTACTTCGTGTGAGTGGAATTATTTAGCACTCAGCATTATTATTCCTGGTCTATTTCATTTCATAAGACAACCCCATGATGGACTCCACTTATCCACTTTACAGAGAGTACAGCCATCTCAGGAAAGGATCTCCTGTCCTTATATTTCTTGGAATAGAAAAGTCAGAGCATCAGGAACAGGAAGCAGAGGTCACATTTCATCCTCATACAGGAAGCAGAGAAGAAGAGGCAGGAAGTGTGATGAGCACATAGCCCTCAAATCCCACCCCCAGTGATGTACCTCCTCCTTTAGGCCTCCACCTCCTAAAGTTTCCATAACCTCTCTAAACAGCGCCACCTTCTGGGTACAAATATTCAAAACCCCAAGCCTATGGGGAGCATTCCTCATTCAAACAGTTACACCTAGCAAAGAGATTTTTGTCCCCATAGAAGATATCCTAAGACCATGGGAGCAATGGGGCTGAAATTTTTCCATTTCTGCAAAAACAAATTGAAGTTATATTTTATTCAAATTTGAAACACAGCAATTTAAACACTCTGACATGAAATACTGATACAATATTACTCCATTTGAATAATTGGTGATAATGGCTGCCACCCAGATAAGTGATGAAGGGAGAGGCACATTTCACAGCCGTCTAGCCAGAGATAGGGTAACTTAGTTAAGAAGATTACTTCATTGTGGTTCCAATTTGCTTATCTAGGATAATATAAGGAGCTCCAGTTCATTAACCCTTAAAATTACAAAACTAGAAATATGTATCTGGTCATGTGTGTATCTATGATCCCAGCACCAGGGAGTCCAATGATTCCAGCACCAGGGAGTCCAAGGCAAGAGGATTGTCATAAGAGACTTCAATTTGAAGCCAGCATGGAAGACATAGCGGGCATCAAGCCAGCCAGGGCTACGTAGAAAAATGGTATCTAACAAAACAAAAACAAAAATAAATTGCACACCAACAAATACTTCAGACAGGCATCAAAAGGTTCATGTACTGTATCTGTCCTTTTCTGAAAGCAACTGTGAGCTAAGTTTATGCTTATTCTCCCTTTTAAGAGACTTATTTATGTGCACATTTGTGTATCTATGTGTGGGTATGTGCACATGGGTGCATTCCTCTCAGAGGCCAGAAGAAGGCCTCACATCCACTAGAGCTGGAGTTACAGGAAGTTATGAGCTACTCCATATGGGTATTGGGAGCCAAACTTGGGATCCTCTGGGAGATCAGCAAAGGCTCCTAACTGCTAAGCCACCTCTCCAGCTGTGTCTTTTGGCATCTCCTTAGTGAAGGTCTTATTAGGGTTTTTGTTTTACAGACAAGCTCAGAATAATAAAACAGTTTATACGGTAGTCACTATGACTTTGTTGTGTAAAATTAAATAGTTAAAACACGTAAATATGTAAGGGGAATGTATTTCCTATGAGGAATCCATTCCCCATGAAGCAGAATAGAACTTAAAACATTTCAAGTTGCCAACTCTTCTGACAATTAAGTCATCCCTGGGTAGTCTACAGGAGAGGCCCTTGAGTCCTTTGCACTGTGGAAGGTGTTGGCTGTGTGCCAGGCTGTTGGGTCCCTGAGGAGCCCACGGAATCCTCAGAGTCACCCTCTGTGGCTGGCTCCCATAGTCTCAAGGAAGATCCTGCCCTACATCAGTGTCTCCTACTGAGAAGATTAGACTTGAACCACACCCTCCTGCAGCTTCTTGCATGATGCATATCCTTCAGGGTTACTCATCCTCGTCCTTCAATACCTCTGCCCATTTTCTGCCTCTTAAACCTTTTCCCTAGCCTGAGGATAATCAGTATGCATACATGGTGCAGTTGGCATGAATATCAGGGGCTTGGCATTTGGTGAGTGGAGCCATCATTAACCTAAACGTTTGCAGAGTGCCTTCTAAACACCAGGTACGGGAGGCAACAATATGCACAGCAGTATTTAAAATATGACTTCCTTTTGATAATCTGCTTAAAACTCTAATTGTTAATCTCGGAAGAAAAAGAAAAGTAAAGTCCCTGGCGCTCCTCTTCTTTAAACAGACATCATAAGCCCTTCACATATTTTCAAAGTCACATCCCTTTTTGTTCTTCTGAGCAAATACTGAGAAACCCTCTTTTTTCCAAAGGTATATTTGATCTCCCTTTTTTTAAAAAAAAATATATGCATTGACCTCTTTCCAAATGCATATCAATTTTTATCTCAAAGTCACACTTGTAGGGAATAGAACGTTCTTCCGCCCCAGGAGATCACAGAGAATGTTTAGAATGGTCCAGGGAACAGGAGAAACGGGGAGAAGGAGATCCAGGTATAAAAGTGGGTTGGATGTTCAGATGTCTGACGGAACTAGAGGGTTTTGATCTGAGCCTCTCAAAGGGAGGCACGTGGTCCTCCTTCCTCCTTGCATCCTCATTCTTGTGACTAACAAGGTCACAGTGTTCCATTCTGCACCATGGACACCTGCTTACCCAGAGGAAAATGAGCAACCCTGTTTTCAGATGCTATTCAGCACGGGACAAACTCAACCACATTTCTCTGTGGGCGTAACCTTTTCTTAGTTGTGTTTCCTCCAGCATTTCCAAGCTCTCCTCGTGAACACTGCTGCCATTGTATTTGTGTTGGGCATTGTATTGCCCCCACCATGTATTTGGAAGTTTCCAAGTTACATATCTAATGAATAGAAAGGGCTCTAGTTCAAGGGTGTATGGTCTCTGTGGAGACACATGGCCTGTAGTGAAATGGTTCTCAACCTGTGGGTCGCGACCCCACATGGAGTACAATAGGCCTTTCCTAGGAGTCACCTAAAACCATTGGAAAACGCATATATATATATATATATATACACATATATATGTCTGTGTGTATGTATATATATATATACATATATGTGTGTGTATGTATATATGTATATATATGTGTATATATGTATATTTATGCATAAATATATGTGTGCATATATATACATACACTACACTACACACATACTCATATACATATATACATATATATTTACATTGCGATTCATAACAGTAGAAAAATTACAGGTGTGAAGTACCGCAAAAATCATTCTATGGTTGGGGAATCACAGCAACATGGGGGAGTCTATTATAGGGTCTATTACAAGGTCGTAGCATTGGGAAGGTTGAGAACCACTGTTCTAGTATCTCTTCTTGAGGAGTTTGAGCCTTACAGGTGCTGTTCAAACACTTAATCCTCCTCTTGGGGCTTGCCGGTATTTGGCTCAGATGATCCTTCCCAGTACTTCTATGAACCCCAGTTTGCAGATCTGGTGAACAGGTCAGGGAACCAGTGAAAGATAATCTGACCAGTCCAAACCCACAGTCAGGGACTGACTCTGAAATGTGGTATCATCTGTGTTCTTGAAAGAATAAAGATTTTAAACTATCCCCCACTGACCCTGCTGTGAGGACAAGTGCACCTCACAGCAATGAATAACATAAAATGTTTTGGGGATGTAGCCTGGCTATAGCCACCACAAACCATCTGGCCTCAATAAGGCCTGACTCAACAGTCCTGAGAAAAACAAGAACTAGGGTCAGCTTGCCCCAGAAGCAGGGTGGCCTAGAGTTGAACTGAGCCCAAGTTACAAACCAATGAAATTGCTTTGTGTGACTGTTGCTAACTGTCTATGTAATTTTCCCTATAAATCCCTTTCCCTAATTGGGCTCGGGGTCGAATCCTCTGTCTCCTGTGTGAGATACGTGTCGTCCCCAGAGCTCTGGTTCCTCAAATACACCTCTTGTTTATTACATCAAGACCGGTTTCTTGTGAGTTCTTGGGGGGTTGCGTTGTCTCGCGATTTGAGTGGGGGTCTTCCCCACCCCGGTGGTCTTTCATTCTGTTTTCAAGACACCAAGCTCCCTGCTACCCACAGCTCATGAGAAGCACTTGGTTTCACATGGAGGCCCATTGCAAACATATCCTATTTTCTACCAAAGTATTTAGAACAGAGAAAGCATAAAGAAAAACACCCCGTATCTACAACTTCAAGGCTGGAGTTTAACTGAGGAAAACAATCAGCTCTTTAGCTCATCTGAAGAAACATTGACACCTGGAGGGCTGGAGAACTGCCCAGGTTTTCTTTTGCAATGTCTGCAACCAGCCTAAATATTTAGACTTAATATAAATAATCTGTGTGTGTGTGTGTACATGTGTGTACATGTGTGAGTACACATGTGCAGTGTGTGTGTGTGTGTGTGTGTGTGTGTGTGTGTGTGTGTGTGTGTTACCTATGGGAGTCCATGTGGAGACCAGAGCAGATCTTCTGGTGTATTTCTCCACTCTTCTCCATCTTGTACTTTGAGGCAAGTCTCTCCATAAAGGGAAAGTTGCTGTTTCTATTAGGCTCAGCCAGTGAGCTCTCTGGATCTGCCAGCCTCCATGCCCCAAATACTGACTGGGGTTATAGTCAAACTGCCTTGTTTTTCATTGTGGTGCTTGCAGAGAAAGCATTCAGAGCCTCTGCCAGTCCCATTCACTAAAAGGCCTTTTGTTTGACAAAGAACTCTGCACAATAATGGCTGAGACAATCCTAGCAAAGACTGCAAGAAGACCCTGCAAAGAGTCTTGGGCACAGCTCTCAGCTGGAAGCTGCCCCGGGGCTGTTAGGCCACAGGGCTGGGGCTCCCTACTGCATGGTCGACTGGTTCTGAAAGTGAGTCTGTCTAGAGAGTTGGGAAGGAGCCCAAGGCAACAAGAAGGAGGGAAAGTAAAGGCTGGGAAAGTAAGCCATGTGACAGACTTTCACCCACAGCGATGCAGGCACGCTCTGTAAAAGAGCAGTTCCTACAAATGCCTTGTAAAAATCCCAGAAGAAAAAAAATGCAATGTCTAGGTGCCCTCACAGAAATACATACAGAACTAGGGTATCAGCGTATCTGGGTGGGGAGACTCGAGGGTGGGAAAGTGTCACTGATTTGATGGGGGTAACTCCCATGCTAATCCCTCTTTGCTTGTTGGAGTCAGAATAGCTACCTACCCTCTCTTGCTCTCCTCCTAACCAAAGCAGAACTTTTGAGTGCAAATCATTGCAAAGTGAGCCCTGTCCTCTCCAACCAGTCCATGGGTCAATAGTCATCAGGGATCAGAGACCACTCATGTCAGTGAATGGAGACTTCCTCTACAACTAGGGTGGGTTAAATTATGCCATCCATGGTCAGGTGTTAAATGACTGAACAGAAGGGAGGGGTTACCTCGTCCCGTGAGTTTTTAAAGTGAAATTGCCTGCTTGTTTGTGCCCTTTTTTATTTATAATCATATCTGATTAATTAACTAATCCAATGAACATTAAGCGTATATCACATTTGTACAATGTATTCAAAGCCCCCAGTTAATTAAGACCCATTTGCGTTTTACAGGTCTGGATGTTTCAATACGCAAACATCACTGGAATATTGCTTCAAGGGTGATTTTTTTGTTGTTGTTATTTTGATCGCTGTTCACTTTGAAAATTGATACATGGCAAGTAAGCAGGCCTCAAAGATACCATTGAGAAACCCAAGTCAATCGAAGACTGTTTAGCTGTGTGCTTTTATGATTGCATTCTCCTTGATCCAAATCATAGCTGATTATATAAACTCGCATGCAATGTGAATACTTGATTTCCACCACTTGGGATGGTATAAACCATCTCCACCATAGCGCTTGACAATTTCCCTCTGATTAAAAGAGATGGGATGCTTTCCAGAAAGCCAGTTGGCATGTGATACACAAGAGAATGAAATGATGTAGCTCCGAGTGGCCCAGACATAGCTGCTAGGGAGGAATTTTTATTTCAGCATAGCGCTTGATCTGTGGGGCTGTGAGATGTGAAACTGGGTTAAGCATTGTCTCTGGTAACAAGTAAATGGAGAGGCTGAGTGAGTGGTGTCCTTTGATCAGAGAGAGACACAATGAAGCTGCCTTGTGGTACAGGATCACACAGTATAAATCACCTGTAAGATCAATACCAGCGAAAGCCTGCCGGGCAACTCTATTGAGTTGAGACAAAGACAATATGGGACACCATCCCGGAATTTACGATTCCACATCCTTTGCCTGTGTCTCTCTCTTGCGCTCCTCTGAATACGTCTGATCCTGGGCTGAAAGGTGTGCATTAAAAAATAATAAAATAAAATAAAATCCATACCTGTTCCACCTGTTAGAAGTTACTCAATTCATACCAGCTTCTGCAAATCTCTTTGAAACTCTTGTGCACTATGCTGACTGGTAGAGTCCATGAAGGTCAGGTCTGTTCCAATCTGGAAGGACACTTTCTTAGTCCAACATCTGTTTTCCTATTGAAGAGATAGCATGAAAGCACATAGCTTCAGGGCCAGGGAGATGGTTCAGATCATCAAGCATGACGGTCTCAGTTCAAGTCCCCAGCACCCATGTAAGGGCTGGACACGGTGCTCTGTCTGTGCAACATCTGTACTAGGGAAGCAGGGACAAGTGGATCTCTAGGAATCATTGTTCATTCAAGTCTATCTGAGTGAGTCCTGGTTGAGAAAGAATTCACCAATGCATTGCATAGCTCTCCAGGGAATATACATGTCATTTTAGTACTTCTGGATGACATTGGTTGGGAAATGTACAAGCCCAGCAGGTATGTCCAGCTTTCAAAATTACAACAGGACACTCGTGTCATGTGCAAAGGCTTCTCTCAGGAACTGTGTAAAGAGTGCATGATAGATAGGTGTGCTAACTTGGGTCCGGGAAAGCCAAGGAGGCCCCCACCCTATGCAAAGAGCTACAGGCTACTAAGGAATGCTGGGAGCGGGAGAAACAGTCTTCCTCAGGAAAGAGTATAATAACTGCTTATCCAGTGCCAAACGGTTCAGCCCCAAAAACATCCACAAAAGTAACATTACACAGATAGAGCATGTTGTATTTAGGAACCTATGTGTATGTGTACATATACATGTGCAACAAACATTTTTAAAAAGAGGCCATATGTTTCAAAGGTAGCAAGGAGGGGTACTTGAGAGAATTTTGGAGGGAGGGAAAGGAGGGGGAAATGATACAACTATATCATAACCTCAAAAAATAAGAGAAATTTAAAAAAATACTTGGAAGTGGCCCAGGCTTGACATTAAAATATTCTGGAGGCTGAAATGACTCAGTAGTCAAAAACACTGCAAAAGTTCTTGCAGAGGACCAGGGTTTGATATAAGCAAGTACTTATATGGTGGTTCACAGTTGTCTATAACTCTATTTAAGGGAGCTAACGCCCTCTTCTGGCCTCCATTGGCACTGCAAACACATGATGCCTACACGCACATAACTGCATGCATAACATTTAAAAAAAATTAGGAGGCAGGATTAGCAAAATTACACAGCAAAATTCCCCATGTGATGTAACCACACCAGCCCATTTTCAAGATCAGGAAAACTGAGCCAGCCAGATCTTAGCTGAGGTCTCTCACAAGGCCAGCTGGCAGGCATCAGTTTTATTTGGGTGGTTCCAGTACAATAAAATGAAAGACTACCCCAAACATGGAAAAGTTATGTTTTAAACACTTCCATTTTAATATTCTATGCTTCCTAATAACTCTATAACAAATTAAAACATAGGCTAACGGCACACAAAATTAATTCAAAGTATACATTAAAGAAATGGACAGACTTACTAATGTTCTTCCACAGGTTTGTGGGAGGAAATTCTGGGCTTCTTGTGTTTGAGGACAAAGATACACTAAGCTGTTGTTACTGAGACCTGGACAGGATCCTTTTCAGACCTGCGTTGGTGCTCATAAATGACTCCGAAACAGGACAGAAGGACAGGGAAATTATGTGACATAATAAAGAAAAGAAAGCGCGCGCGCGCGCACGCACACACACACACACACACACACACACACACACACACACACACACACACGTACACAGGCGCTACAGTCTGACTTTTGAAGCCTTTTAGCAGCTGAGAATCAGGAATTCTAACACAATTAATAACACTTGTGGCAGGTCTCTCTCTCCTTCCAGCTGCGAACCAGCAGTTTTCTAGGAATCTCACCAGGAACCACTTTTACTGCGTAAGATACGAGTCAGACTCCTCATGCAACCCTAGTAACTAATGATTTTGTTTAATGAGATTATAATCTGATCTGAAGCACCACAGAAGCCTCCTTATAATCTAAGTTGTTGACAAAAAGGGGAGATGTTTCTGAGCAACCCTTCGAGATATAACTAGGGAGCCACCCGAGCGGTAGGTGCGGCTAACGCTGAGACACTTAATGGCGACGCTCCCTTGAGAAGGCTGTACCCATGCTTTTCCCCGAGTGCCTTTCTTCCTATTTTTAGGGAACCTCTACTTTATACTGGCTCATCCTGAGATTCTTTCTGATGGTTTGGTCAAGTATATGGATTTACCTGAGTCGAGGTCGCTAACATTGCAGAGCTGTGCCTCTGACCCTGTTGCTCTGGACACCCCGAGAATCTTTTAAGTGGACCGCATGATTACCGGAAGATGCGTTTCATTTGTTTTAACTCGGAATTCCAAAATTGGAATATTCACAAGCAAGGCTGGGTTTTGTATGGGGACTCAAAAGATCTCCCTTGCTGTACGTCCTCCCATGGGCAACTTCCCCCCCACCAACCCCTGAGGAAACAGAAGTCTCTGGTAGCCTTCTCGCTTGCTGGGATCTGCGTCTCGAAGTTACTGGTTCTCTCTCCCACTGGCTGGCGGCTGGCATCATGTCCATTCACCCTCACATTGTGGCTATTTATCCAAACAGAAAAAGAAAAGAAAAGAAAAGAAAAACAAGAGGGAAAGAAAAATGAGTTTTGCTCACACATCTATCTCTACTAAAGTCAGATTAAAAACATAAATTGGCTAAGAGAATTGCTCATTTCAAGAGAGGGTTCTATTGACACCCACCTTTTACTTAACATCTCCATCTAAGAACACGGTAATAATCATTCTGAGCTATGTAACCTAAGTGCAGTCAACCTTCCACAGCTCCACTTCCCAGAGTCTGGATGCACGGGTCTCCGTTCTCTCTCTTCAATAATATTCATAATTCTCATGAAAATGAGTTCTTTTTACTCAATGACAATTATAGATGCAAATGTGTTTTTTTGAGAGCCACGGGAAAAGGGGAGGGGGGAAGGAGATTAAAACACATCTGTTGTCTCTCGTAAGATGAAGATTTTAGTCTGGAAGTCCCATTAAAAATTAAAATAAACAAAAAGAGTTGCATAATTATATTCTCCAATGTTTTCTAGGACCTCATCGTTTGTCAAGTTTTGTCTCAGGAACGCTCAGGCACCATCTCATTCAATTTCCTCCGCAAGGCAGGAGAGGTAGGAATTGTAATCCCAGTTCATGGATTGGAAAATGGACCCTCAAGAATATGCCTCTGGGGCTGGAGAGATGGCTCAGCAGTTAAGAGCACTGACTGCTCTTCCAGAGGTCCTGAGTTCAATTCCCAGCAAGCACAGGGTGGCTCACAACCATCCATAATGGGATCCGATGCTCTCTTCTGGTGTGTCTGAAGACAACGACAGTGTATTCTTATCAATTAAATCTTTCTTTTAAAAAAATATGCCTTTGGAAACTGGAGAGACATCTCAACAATTAAGGACACTTACTGCTCTTGCTAATGACTGGAGTTCAGTTCCCAGCATCCACATCAAGTGGCTCGTAACCACCTCTAACTCCAGCTCCATGGGGATCCTACACCCTCTTCTGGCCTCTGTTGATAATGCAGTCATGTGCAGTGCTACATATTGACTGTGACTTGAACAACAAGCTCCATTCTTCGTCAAAGTTCTCTCCTTGTTTATTTAGTAGTATCAGCTCATTTAATTCTTTTGATATCCTCCAAAGATCCAGTTTTGTCCTCACCTCAATCCTGGGACACACTTGGAGACATACCTTCCTGATGACTCTGAATCCCTTCTGCACATCACCCAGCAATGCGGAAACCAGCCTTTTTAGAACTGAGAAAGTTGTGCTGTGTCGATTTCGGTATCCCAACATTCAGAGGGCCAAAACAAACATAGTTCCTGATGGTTTTGCGGTAAAAATAAATATTCAGAACTTTGAAATGAAAATCTCTTCCCTTGAATTTGGTAAGATGGGAAGTGGAAGAAACAGAATTCAGGGGCTTAACCCTGCAGTCCTCTGGGCACTTTGTCATGCCGTGCTCCCTGTATTATTCTTGGGTGAACCTGGCTAAAGAATGTTAGCAGGACAAGAATTTCTCAGTGGGGGCAGCATGCTGGTAGAGGCATGTATGGGTCTCTTACAGAAAAAAAGTTTTCCCTTCCTTTGATGAGACCTTTTATGGTGACCTCAGAGGTGGGGTGGAGAAAACTGTGATGTAGCTATGATGGTTTGTCTCTGCTCAGCCCAGGGAGTGGCACGGATTAGTTGGAGTGGGTGTGTCACTATGGGGGTGGGCTTTAAGACCCTCATCCTAGCTGTCTGGAAGCCAGTATTCTGCAAGCAGCCTTCAGATGAAGATGTAGAACTCTCAGTTTCTCCTGCACCATGCCTGCCTGGATGCTGCCATGTTCTCGCCTTGATGATGATGGGCTGAACCTCTGAACCTTTAAGCCAGATGAAATTAAATGTTGTCTTTTATAAGACTTGCCTTGGTCATAGTGTCTGTTCACAGCAGGAAAACCCTAAGACGGAAGTTGGTACCAGGGATTGGGGTATTTCTGTGATAGGCCTGACCGTGCTTTTGTTTGGAAGAATGTGGATTGGGAGACTTAGGATTTGGAAAGCCATGGGATGTTTTAAATGGAGCTTAATGGGCTCCCTAGTAGGAATATTGGAAGACTTCATTACTGAGAGTGATTTAAATTATACAAACCTGGTCCAAGAGATTTCCATGGAGAATTTCAATATGTGGCCTAGAGACTGTTTTGGTGGTATTTTAGGGAAGAATGTGACTACTTTTTGCCCTTGCTTGAAGAGTCTGCCTGAGACAAAGGTGAAGAGACTCAGAATAATTGCACTGACATAGGAAGTCTCGGAAACACCCTTTATAGACTTCGTTCTCTGGTTGTCTCATGAAGAGACTTTTAAACAAGCATAGCAAACTGTGAAAGGAAAAAAAATATAAAACGTACTTTGAGCATTAAAGGGACACCAGAAAGTGAAATGAAGCTGAATCCTGTGTTCAAGGATACTAAATTGAATTAAGGGAGTAGTGCTCTTGGGGCAAGAACCTACCCAGCGAAGTTTAGGTCCAGGCATGGTAGTACAAGCCTTTAATCCCAGGAAGCAAAGATAAACAGATCTCTGAGTTCATAGTCAGTCTATGGAGCAAATTCCAGGACAGCCAAGCTTAGGCAGTGAAGGATTTGGGAAGAAGAATGGTGGTGACAATGTAATAGAACAAGGGGACCTTGTTTCAGTCCCAGCGGGAAGCAGAACTCAGCAACTTTGGCCACATGGCTCTGGTTTTAGAGTCCAGAATAGAAGGGACGACTGGGACAATTGATGCTGGTCGGCTGGAGCTAAGAAATTAGTGATGATTAAGAGGAGACCACCATCACTGAGACAAAATCTTCTGGGAAGTGTTTTCTGAGAAGCTGTGTTCTAGAGATAGTCAAGGTTGTTCCTCCTGTAGCAGCTGTACATGGTGATGTGTAAGGATCGCTCAGCTGGTACTGCTTTTGAAGGCATGGAGGGTTCATGAAGAGCAGCTAAGGCTTGGCACTGTGAGAGGCCATGGAAGGCCATTGGTGAAGGTGGAGACTCAGTTGCAGTTGATGGCCCAGGATTGAAGGAAGTTGAGGCTTGGCACCATGAAGAGAGCCTTAGAGAAGCCATTGGTAAAGCCTAGTTGCAGCAGGAGACCCCAGCATATTGGAGATGCCAGTACCATGGGTTGATCACCAAGAACAGCAGCAGTAGTGGAGTGGATCAGCCTGAGCTTAGAGTGCTACAGAGGACAGACCTGGAGAAGTGACACCAGCCCTTTGGAGGAGCCCAGAAGATCATGTGTGGATCCCAGACATTGAAACAAGAAGCTGTAACATTGAAGTTGCCTTGGAGACCCCAAGATGTTTGAGATGCCAGAGCCATGGGCTGTCTGTCGAGGAAAGCTGCTAACAGGGAGTAGAACCAACTCAGGGGAAATAAATTTGTTGCAATCAACAAAAGTGGAAAGGAGTTGGAGATCTGAAGACTGCTTTGACGTCAGCCATGGAGATACATTGTTGGGAGTTTCACTCAGCTATTTTCCTTGTTTTGCTTGGGAATTATAGTTAAGTGATTGGATTTTGAAGGACTTTTAGCATTTTTGAGACTGCTACAGACTATGGGGACCTTTCAAGTTGGACAAATGTATTTTGCATTATGCTATATTTAGGTATGGTCACCATAGACTCATAAGTTTGGACAAGCCTATGGGGGCCAGGGATTGGAACGTGATGGTTTGTATATGCTCTGCCCAGGGAGTAGCACTATTAGAAGTTGTGGCCCTGTTGGAGTAGGTGTGTCACTGTGGGTGCAGGCTTTAAGATCCTCATCTTAGCTACCTGAAACTCTCAGCTCCTCCTGCACCATGCCTGCCTGGAAGCTGCCATGCTCCCACCTTGATGATAGTGGACTGAATCTCTGAACCTATAAGCCAACCCCAATTAAATGTGGTTCTGATAAGAGTTGCCTTGGTCATGGTGTCTGTTCACAGCAGTAAAACCCTAACTAAGACAGAAGCCAAAGGAGCTGTGGGTGAAACAGAGAAGTCTGGGACCAAAGGATTTGAAGCAGAGGTATCTTTTAACAGTGACCTTGAGTCATTCTGGCCTAGAGGTGTGAGCAGCCTTATCCTCAGCACTGGGCCTTTGGGTGTTGCTACACAGTCCGTTCACCTCACCTCAGAGTCTTAAATCCAATGTTCTCTGCAGTCCTCAAACATGTATATGTGACTGAACCCCACAGATTTCCATCCTCTGAGCTGATTGTCATAGTCCTGCAAATCTTGTTTTTGTTCTTTGTTTTGTTTCATTTTGTTTTCTCACCCAAGATTTTGTCTATCCCACCCCTGCTTAGCTTCCAAAAGTCACAGGGCACTGGTGCACTCTGGCTACAGCTGGAGATTCTCCCTGGGTTTATGGTTTTTCCTTTCTTTTGAATATCACCCTTCTTTTTCTAGAAGTGTTTGGAGTCTTGTTGTTGGTTTTTGTTGTTGTTGTTGTTGTTGTTGTTGTTGTTGTTGTTGTTACCTTTTTGGGATTTAGTGAAATAATCGCAGAAGTTCTATCACGCATATAATTTTATATCTTGCTCAACTTCTCTAATAAGGTAGTAAACATGGATATCACCATGCCACCCTGAGCACGCATCTCATGTGATAGTAAGTGTTTTTAAGTACATGATGAGCTGGCCACAGGTCTTTCCTCTCTTCATATTCCTTCTCATTGTAGTAAAACTTTATGAAGATGCAAAGATATCTTCTCACACAGAAACATAAGCCCCATGCCCTGTCCCTTATAAATGATAGCATCTGCTTGATCCCAGAGAGAACTGTTTTCTCTGAAACGAAGTTGCTAGTCTAGGTAAAATTATATTTGTTTACCCTATTAGAAATGCACTCTTTCTTAGGCTATGGGAATCCACACTAAATACAAAGTGTGTGGTGTGTGTGTGGTGGTGGTGGTGGGGGTGTGGGTGGGGGTGTGGGTGGGGGTGTGGGTGGGGGATATGTAATTAGCTGACAAAGAGAAAATGGAGCCTACAAAACATGGTTAAAGCCAGCAAGCTCAAGGACACGGTTTAGAGTCAAAGCAGAAAGTAATTGCTAAAACTTAGTGATAAAATTAGATGTTGCCACCGGACTAAATAGAAACAACTGTGATGTTGGGGAATGTATAACGCAGAGGCATATATAATCTTCTTTACGGACTGTCCTCTCACATTGTGTCCTGGCAGCATAAATGTGGAGCGGGCGCTGTCCAGGGTGCTAGACACAAAGACGGAAGCTGTGTTCAGAGCTCTCATCACGATAGCAGAATCAAGCACTACCCATATACTAAATAAAGTGGGACTGTACTGGGTCAGGAGGATCTCACAAGAAAGGAACATGATTATGCAAGTCTTAGAGTGACAGGATTACCTCTGTTATATCAAAACAGACTTGGATGTAACTTTTATGCCTCAAACCACCCACATTTTCTCTACTACACATAAATCAGAACCCATTGCAAGATTTACAGTATCTTCTACTTTTAGTATTTTAACTTTATCCCTCACTAAATAGTGAGGTTTAATTTACAGAGACATAATTTTTTACACACGTAACACCATTAGAAGCAGGTACATCCCACCCAGCCCAAATTACGTCATGTCCCCCAAACCAGGAGACTGAGTGAGGTTTTTCAACATGATTCTGCTCTCATTGGCTGTCTGTTGGTCACAATTTGACAAGCTCGCAGCAATGCCCGTTGTGAAATCACATTTCCTTCCCTGCCACTTTTGACAGCTCTTTTTCCACCTTGGCAATAATAATTTGTAGTTCAAGGTTTGCAAAGCAAAATATTCCCCCAAGGAATACTCCAGCCGTGTGTATTGTGGCATTTTAGAAGATTTAGACAGAGAAGGGGGGTTTCTGAGAGGAAGCTTAGCTCTGAGTTCTGTCTCTTGTATTTATTCCAGATTAAGTAGGCCTGAGTTGGGGTCTGGAGATATGGCTCAGTGGTTAAACTGCTTCTCCAGAAGCCTTAGGTCAAGTCCTGGCCTGCCTGTAGCAGTTTGAATCTGCCTGTGACTGTAACAGTCTGACTTCCACGGACGCCAGGAATACATGCGGTGCACAGGCACCGGTGCAGGAGTGTGTGCATGCACACACATAAAATAATCTATTTGCTTTCTAAAAGGAAGCTCCAAGGTACTTGTCACTTACGAATGTCCCAAAGAATATACCATTCCCTGGCAAAGTACTGGCGATTCGGGCTAGCAGCTGAGACACTCAGGGTGTGTTTGTCTCACTGAGATGCGGGTCTGCATCTTGATCTGCAATGTTTCTGTCAGCAAACATTCTGCTACCGGGACATCATGCCCAAGCATATGAAAGGGTGGGGATTCATTTTGGCTCATGGGTTTGGGAGTTTCATGGGCACGTGGCGCCATTATTTCTGGACCGTGGTGAAGCAGAGCATGATGGTGGGAGAGGGAAGCTACTGACCTCATGAAAGCCAGAAAGGGAGAGAAAGGGGGGATGGAAAGGGAGAGAAAACATTCTTTTCAAGCCCCACCCCCCAAGGACGTACTCCTTCCAACATGGACCTATCCTCTTTTCTTTTCAAAATTGGATATATTTTTATTTACATTTCAAACATTATCCCCTTTCCCGGTTTCCTGTCCATAAACCCCCTATTCCATCCCTTCTCCCCCTTCTTCTATTGTCAACGACGGGTGCTGAGGGTACCTGGAGGAGAATGGGGGACAAGAGACACGAAGAAGGACGCCAAGACAAGAGTCTGATCAAGGCGACAATTTTATTTTTTTCTCAAGGCTGAATTTATACCATCACAGGGGTAACAGAGGGAGGGGGGAAGTGTGAAACATTTACACAGGCCAAGGACACAGTATTCATGTGCTCAGGAAATTGACTGACGTTAACAGGGTGTCAGAAAGGTCACAGGTTTGTCCTATCTATAGGTCAGCAGGATGTTGGTTTTTCAGAAAGGTCACAGGTCATCACATCGGGCATCTTGACGTCAGATGTATTTCTCAGCAAGGTCAGAGCTTTATCATATCATTATTCATTCTTAACCACCAGATTTGTATTAGTCCTCTGCAGTTGGCTGGGGATTTCCCATGAACCCAGTCATACTTAATTCTAACCATAATAATAACATCAATAATGGAGGGCTTCAAGGGCATCGCTCCCAACATTCTATGAGGGTGTTCCCTCACCCAATCAACCACCCCTTCCTGACTCCCCGTCCTGGCATTCCCCTACACTGGGGGGAGCTATTTTCTAATATTTACACACATGCACACATGCATACATGCACGCATGCATGCATATGTGCATATGCACATGCAACTCCCTGCACCAAGACCTGGAGATTAAGCCTTCAATACATGAGCCCTTGGGGGATATTTCAGATCTAAGTACTAGCCCCAAACACAAGGTTTCGCTGTAACTTTAAGTAGATCGTGTATGAGGGTTTCCCTGCAGCAGTATTTTCTCATGTGATGCTGGCTCTGTTTTAAACCATGCGGGCACCTGGTACTCTAGTAAGGCTGAGAGAGACTTAGCAGTTTGCCGATTGCTGCAGACAAGGGTTGAGGGCATATAAAGACAGTGTATTGCTACTTCAGGAACCAGCAAGATGGCTCAGTGGGCAAAAGTGCTTGCCACCAAGTGCGACAAGCTGAGTTTGACCCCTGGCACCCACATAACAGAAGGGGAGAACCAACTCTCTCTAGTTTATAGTCTGGCCTCCACACAGGCACCCTAACACACACAGGTCTATCCCCATACATGTACCCATCCCCAAGTAAATAAACTTTAAAAATTGAAGGGCTTAAAAAAAAAAAGCTCTGAAAGCCAAACAACATCCACCAGTCATCTGTGGACACGGACGATTCTGTGGATACAGTGACTCCTGGCAGTGGTGTTTCTTAAAGGGTGCATCCTTAGAGAAGCAAAACATGATTCTCTCTAGAATTTAAGGACCGTCTGCTACCCAGAGCCCTCATGCAAAACCCCTCTATCTATCCTGTTCACTCTCTTCTGTCATTTTGCGTGTGTGAGCAGCTGTACTGGGTGCCCTGGGTCTTAAGTTGCTGTAAGCAAGCAGATATAGAAATAGAATGATCATCCACAGATGTGAATTCTTTTACTTCACCTACTGGCTATCCTGCTGGGACACAGTAATTACTTTCTAAATCCAGGTGTTCTGTTTGTTGGCAAACAGAATTTATGGCTGATATGTCTGCGAAATAAGCCAGCACTTACAAAGTTAGCCCACAGATGCTACGGGTTTTTACAAGATCTGGTTGTTTTGATTTAATAAAAATGCCATGAACCCTCATTAGCACATAGCAGGTCACTGGCTAAATTCAGTAAAAGCACAATGAAGGATCATCTTAATAATGATTCTGAGGTGGGCGGGCACCTTGACCAAAGTCACCAGACAATGCTCACCATGATTTAAGTTCATAAAGAACCTGCTCCTATCAGAGCCAAAGCTGAAATTCACTCTTTTGAGGCCATCTTGGACAGAGGATCCTCCTGTCTGTCCTAAACTTGCCTGTGACCGGTGAGCACATTGAAGGTAAAAAACACACATCCAATTTCAGCTGAGTCTCTTCTAACTCAGGCAATCCAGACCTGTGGGGCTCCACTCTGTTGGAACATCCTAGAAACCAAGGCTTACTGCCAAGCCAGCCTCAGTCCTCCCCCTGCCTCCAAGCCTTCTTTCTCTGGCTCTATCATCTGTATGGCCTATTGGTTAGGCAAGGTGTGGACCTCTCTAAGGTCATGGAGACCACCATAACAAGAATTAGTGTTGTCATGAGTTACAAACTGGGTGTGAACCTGACTTCCTGTCTCTTAAACCCCTCTGTATTTTCTTAGTCTTATGATCTCTCTTTGAAGCTATTTCTCTGCATTAACTACTCAGACCCCAAATTAAGACAATTCTTCACATGTTTATCTGGATGCTGCCAATCATTTTGTTCTAAAAGCCAATTACAGCCATGACGACAATGATTTATAGAGACTCCGAAACAAACAAAGGGACTTCTAAGATGGTTTTCAGGGAAGTCTGATACAGGATGTCTGAATTTATGCCACTTAAATATATGCCAGATTCAAGATGAAAATCCCACGTCTTTGAAGGCAAGTAGCTTTTATCTCTCGACTTTATTTGAAAGCTTATGGAAAATTACGCGTCGAATGTGGGCCTGGTTAAAACCTCATTAAATCGAAACCAAGAGCATTATTGACTAAATATTCTTCTGTCAAGAAGAGAGAGGAAACACCAGATCAAAGGCTATTTATTCTTTCTCTCTCAAGCTTTTTACATGTTATCGGCCTTTCCAGTCTATTCTCGTCAATGTCCTTCCTACACAATTTCTGCAGGTGACATCCCCAAAGCCTGTTATTTTACATAACCATTTTGAAGAGTATTCATAAGCAAACACCTCTCTCTGGTCTTCCCAGATAGTGACAGGTTCCCTGTGAGTGGTAGTTCCCCAGAGCTCAGCCCATGGCTGGAACCCTCTGAGACTCCAAAACACTAGGACCTCCAGGTACCTCTTTACCTGTGCACAAGCAGGCACAATACAAATATCTCCCACTTGAGCGCGCATATGCTAGTGCTTGGGCATTTTGCAAAGGTATAAATGATGTTTTACAATAGTCTATGTGCTTAACCTTGCATGAAGTGAAGCTCTCAGTAAAACACCGTACCAGTGTCAAAGATCCTTCAAGGTTGGGTGATTGATTAGAATTTCCACGGAATGCTGCAGATCCAGAAGTGAATCGTGTTGGGCTATTTTTAGCTGTTTAGTGGCCATTTGTTGACATCTGTGTGCTTAACCCAATGTCCTTATGATGACAAAGCAAAAAGTTTTGAAGTAGGTTAAAAGATCACCAATGCAAATGTCATCGTGAAGCATATAAAGTAACAGAAATACCTTCATTTAGCTGCAATCCACCTACCTGACGTCCTCAACAGCGTACTTGATAAAAAAGACAAAGCTTTCATTTATGATTTGTCTTTTATTCTGTAATTATAAAATGTTCATTAAATTATTTCTACATAGGAACAAACATGGGCACCAATACTTGGCTCAAGAATAAATTATCTTGTACTCTCTTCAAACTGAGAACTAAATTTTACATCAACAGCAGCCAACCTTCTGGTATTTTATTTGACCAGAAGAATTTCCAAAAATGTGAATGGGCAGAAACTCCTCCAGTTAAGCACAAATGTGCTGTGTCCTCTCCTCTTATGTCCGACCTACTCCGCTAATTCTCATCTAGACCATGGATGCTGCTAGTGGCTATCCTGGATTTACACATGGTTCTCTCTGCCAGACTGAGAGTTTGGGAAGAAAAAAAAATGGTGGCTTATTTCTGGCCCCAGGATCAAGCATGGGAAACTGGACGACCGTAGGCACCCAGTCAGTGTTTAGCACATGTAAATAAACAGAGACAGCTCAGCAAAAGCAAATGGGTCCATCTATTCAGAGCTCGAACTGGTAAGGGAGTCAGCCACCAGCACACACAGGCATGCTGCACGCATGTGCACAGCAGAGATTGGCCAACAGGATGGGGAGTGTGGAAGACCAACATGGGAAACTAGCATTTTGGGGGCACTGTGATTGGGGGCTGTCAATGAAGCATTGGATGAGCTAAGTAGAAGCAAGACATCTTATGTTGATGTAATAAAAAGCAACGTGGGAGATGAAGGGTTTATTTAGCATAAAATTGCATCAGATCTGGGAAATCAAGGTGGGAATTCAAAGCTGCTCACATTGCCCATCCACAGTCAAGAGCAGAGATAAATGAATGTGCACATGCTGCCTGCTTGCTCATGTTCAGCTAGGTTTCATTACTCTTACATAGTTCAAGGCCCAGCCTAGGGAATGATGCCACCCACATTCAGGATGGGACTTCCCTTGTCAACTAATCATCGAGGCAAATACCCACAGACCTGCCCCGAGGCCAGTCTAACTTAGACCATTTATTCCTCTACTAAGGTTCTATTCTCTGGTGCTTCTCAGTTGTCCATGTTGACATTTTTCCCAGAAAGGGAGGGATGAGTGGTGGGTACTGATGTCACAGCTGAGGATATTACACACAATCTTGAATACTATCTCATTGAATAAGTCCAGTGAATTCTGGAGATTTTCTAGTGTCTCCTTTGTATCATCTTTGGTTCTGAAGACACATTTTCTATATGTATTGGTCATGGTTCTCTGAAGGAACAGAACTGATAAGATGAGTATATATTTAAAGGGGTTTTATTAGATTGGCCAACAAGTTGTAGTCCAGGTAGCTTAGCAACATCTGTCTCACATCAGGAAGGCTAAGGATCCTGAAGCTTTTCAGTCCACGAGGCTGGATATCTCTTCAGTTCTAGTCTGGTACTGGAGGCTGAGGAGATTCCTAGAGAGCTCCTTGTCTTCATTCCATGTTGGAATCCTGAAGAAGCTAGATGCAGTAACAGGATGCAGTAACAGGATAGATGAACTTGCCAGCAAGAGTGAAGTCAAGCAGGCAAAAGGCATAGTTTTCTTCTTCTATGTGGGTTGCCACCAGAAAGCGTGGCTCAGGTTTAGGGTGGGTTTTCACACTTGAAATAATCTGATTAGGAAATTCCTTCCCAGGAGTGCACACTGGCTTTGGTTTTAATCGATTCCAGGTGTGGTCAACGTGACAACCAAGATTAGCCGTCACACTCATCCCACAGATGCTTCATATTCGCATCACAACAGGACTGAGTTTTGTCTCCTCTCACACATGTATGTTATAAAAAGTGCAAATGAAAAAGAAAAAGCAGAATGTATTCTATCAGCCCATGTTGTCTAGGCCCGGAGATGTCTTTCCAGAGCATCCCTGTGGGTACTCTGCACTTTTAAGTGGTGTTAAAGTAGATAGTTTAGTGTTTGCTTAGAAATCTTCCATGGGGATTCATTGAGAAGAACACAGATCTCCCCCTTCATATTCATCTGCCCAGAGTATCCTGGACTACCCTGCATCCCTTCATAAACATGAAAGAGACATAGGGAGACCCTAGACTGTGATGGCTGATCAGGGGCAGAAGGTAAGGGGAGGCTCCACTTTAGGCATCAATGCCATTGAGGGATCTGGGCCTTGGGCACTGATCACAGCATGCTGACTATGAGTATGATCTCCTCTGGTCCAGCCTGGACAAGGATAGCACAAGACAAGGATCCTGACCTGCATACTGCCTATCTAACAGGACGCAGACACTGGTGTCCTCGGCTCCCACTCAGCTCAACTGGTCACTCAGTCTCTCACATCTCATCCTCTCCATTTGTCCCCTCTGACCCACCTTACCATTGGTAAAACTGTCATGGCCGACACGTGGCAAATACCTCAAGACTGTCCCTCAGGAGGTCCACGATAAGAATGAGAAATGGGAACAAGAGCTGTGACACAGAAGTCTCTGAGGTTATTAGTGTGTGGCTAAGCACGCCTTCCTCCATTTTTTTAGAAACACAGAGCACTCATTTCTGGAGTGGCCACCTCCACAATTCAGTGGTTTCCCATCTACTACATCTTCTCCTGCCCCCAACTTGGAACTCAGTCTTGCCTGGATACATGGAATGTTTGCTGTCAGCAGCATAGAGGTAACTAACTGTAAGCTGAATCCCTGGGTGGAAAGGGGACATTCTAAACATAGACATGTGTGACCCTGGCTTCAGCTGCCTTTGTCGTCACTTGAAAAATCAATGGGTTTGTCTTAGTCTGGGTTTCTATTCCTGCACAAACATCACGACCAAGAAGCAAGTTGGGGAGGAAAGGGTTTATACAGCTCTCACGATGCTGTTCATCACCAAAGGAAGTCAGGACTGGAACTCAAGCAGTGCAGGAAGCAGGAGCTGATGCAGAGGCCATGGAGGGATATTACTTACTGGCTTCCTTCCCCTGGCTTGCTCAGTTTGCTGTCTTATAGAACCCAAGACCACCAGCCCAGGGATGGCATCACCCACAATGGGCTGGGCCCTTCCCCCCTTGATCACTACTTGAGAAAATGCCTTACAGCTGGTTCTCATGGAGGCATTTCCACAACAGAGGCTCCTTTCTCTGTGATAACTCCAGCTTGTGCCAAGTTGACACACAAAACCAGCCAGTACAGGATTTAACCTAGCTTAAAGCTGAACTCCAGGTAGACAATGTGTAACGCTTGAACCCTACACCTATCAAAGTAAGGGAACTAGAGATTAAAACAAAAAACAAAACAAAACAAAACAAAACAACAACAACAACAACAAAAACCCTCCAGACTGGTCCTGAAATTGGTGTATTTTATACTGCAGAGAAGCCACTGAGATTCTTTTCTTATTCAAAATATAATGAGGGCTCTTTAAGACAGACCGTCTACCAATATCCATGGCCATACCAACCTGAACACATCCGATCTGCTCTGATCTTAGAGGCTGTCTTTGGTCTTTACACTGTTGAAGGGGAAATAGTCATAACATGACTGAGAAGCCTTCTGAGAATCTTTCACCAATTACTGCAAAATGACAGGAAAGGAATAGGGAGAGGAGGAAATGGAGGAAAAGATGGGGGAATGGAGAGAGGAAGGACAGAGAGGAGCATGGGAAAGAGGGAGATAAAAGGAGGGGAGGAAGGAGTGGCCCAGTCAGCTTTCTGTTGCTGAGATAAAACAGACCGAAAGCAATGAGGGTAGGAAAGGGTTGGTTTCCATTTACAGCTCACAGTTCATGGCTGAGGGAAGAAGTTAAAGCAGAAACTCAAGGCAGGAACGTGAAGGCTGGCACAGAGGCCATGGAGGAATACTGCTTACCTGCTTGCTCCTCAAGTATCGCTCAGCCTGCTTTTCTATGCACCCTATTATCACCTTCCCAGAGATGGCACCATCCACAGTGGACTGTGCCCTCGCTTGTGGGGGTACCCACAAGTGTCAGACAGAAAAACAATGGGCTGCATAAAGAAATGAAAAGCAGGTACAGATTGACTTTGTCAACCTGGATAAGACCTCACAGAGTCTAATGTCGGACAATTCATTGCCAGCATATTTAAAAAACAATACGATTTGGAGAAACTGTTTCCAGACAACAATCAGTCCAGCTCCAGGTGTACTATAAAACTTATGGCATGACTACATAGGAACTCACTTACAGAGGACACACAACCATGGGGGTGGGTTCTATAGCTAACAGCCTAGAGTTTAGTATAGTCTCTGATGATAGCATAGAGGTCAGCGGGTCATAAAGTACATGTGACATCTCCCCCAAGGATGAGTAATGGTCCAGGGAGGGAAGAGTCTGAAATATTCTTTCTGGGGAATTAGGGCAAGGTCTGCTTCTATAGTAAAACTGGGTGAAGTCTGCCTCCGCAGATAGCAAAAAGATCAGCAGGTCGTTAACAAAATCCTCACTCAGCTTTCTGGATGGAATGCCAGTATTTGATTTTTATCTCTCCCATTGAGGAGACCCCTGCCTGATTAACACTCCTGGTTCTCTGAGTGCCTCTCACTACGTATAAGGACCTCGGTGCCCCTCACCTAAATCTATCAAGAAAATGCCCACAGGCCAATCTGATGGAGGCAATTACTCTGCTGACTCTCCCTCTTCCTGGACGATCACAACTTGTGTTAAGCTGGGGGTGGGAGGGAACAACACAGTTGGGAAGAAAGGAAAGGAGAGAGGGAAGGAAGGAGGGAGGGATAGAGGGAGGAAGAAGTCAGTGAGTCTGTAACATCCTATTTTTTGTATAAGTAGAGGAAACCAAGGTTTGTAACAGCTGTGGATAAGCCAAACACTGAAAGCCCAGCTATAGCTTTAAGTTCACAATCTCTTAGTGAGGCAATGTATCCATTCTTTGAAACAAGGTCTTGCCTGTTGCTTCCTCTCTGCAACTCATCCCCAAGAAACATAAAACAACATACTTTCCATCTCAACGAAGAAACAAAAACCTGGCCAGTTTCTAAAACCATGCCTGGCAAGCCAGTTTGTGCAGTAAGGATTGTTCAGCCAGCCCATATCCCGGATAATGTAATAAAAATGCCGGTGCACTGACGCTGGATGGAGATGCACTCTTGTAATTAGATTCATTAGCTTCAGATCCGCATTCTAATAACACCTGTCTAGCGGAAGCGTGCTTGTTTTCCAAATCTCATTCTTTAAACCAGCTTAATTTAGGTACACACTCTTTTAAAAGAATCATCTCAGTTGTCGTAATATTAAAATTAAATATGCAAAATAAGTAATTTTATACAAAGCCTTTCAGAAAGCCCTTCACATCTGGTCTGCTCGCAACCGTGAATGCAAAACAGCACTTTGCAATTTCATCAGCCGAACGAACGAGCAGGACGGATTTAAATCCGTGCACAGCTATTTTGCATGGCACACCTTGTAGCTCTGATTTCTCACACTGGAGCTCCTTAAATGTGACTTCTAATGTAAATTGCATTTCTCCATATAACTGTAAAGCCTAGCCACATAAGCGATTTTTTTTGTTTGATTGTTTGTTTTTAAAGTTGAATGC
This sequence comes from Rattus rattus, assembly GCF_011064425.1. Lineage (NCBI taxonomy): Eukaryota > Metazoa > Chordata > Mammalia > Rodentia > Muridae > Rattus > Rattus rattus. The sequence goes on from NC_046169.1 coordinate 27,551,273, forward strand.
AAAGCTTGTTGGGAACAGTTATGTCAGTTTCAAGGGAGGGGTGAAGAGACTTCACTTGCATGAAGTCATCCTGCTCTAAGAAATAAAAATGAAATTGGTATTTTGCCCGTGACCCTGGATGACCACATGTACTGGTGCATCTGGACAGCAATAATTCAACTTAGTGGCTAATAAGAAAGGAAGTGACAAAGGTTGGAGGAAGACTGAAGAACTTGGGGGAAGGACAAGGGATAGATATGGCCAAGGTATATTGTATAGACTTGTGAAATATATTATATATATAATATGATTATATATTCCTATAGCTTTGAGTGAAAGTCAGTGTTTTCCAAAAATCGCACATTGAAACTTTTCAGGTAAATTATATCTTCTGCTGGCTTCCCTGTAAGTGCTCTGTGTTTTTTGTTTGTTTGTTTGTTGTTTTTTGTTTTTTTAAACTGTTGCTTTATTTTATGTGTATGTGTGTTTTGCCTACGTGTGTGTGTGTGTGTGTGTGTGTGTGTGTGTGTATACTACTTGCCTGCAGTACCCATAGAGGCCAGAAGAGGGCATCAGATTCTCCTAGAACTGGAGTTTACAGACAGTTGATTATAAACCACTGTGCGAGTTCTAGGAATTGAATCTGGATGCTCTTCAAGACTACCCAATGTTGTTAAAACTAGGCCATCTCTCCTTCTCTCTGCACTTAAATTAGTCAGTCTGTTAAGTGACTGTGATATTTTGAATAGGTTTAGTACCATAGATACATGTGTTTCACTGCTTGGCCATAGTGGGTGGCACTTTTAGGAGATGTGGCCTTGTTGGAGTAGGCATGGCCTTGTTGGAGGAAATGCGTGTGTAGGGGGAAGGACTTTGAAGTCTTCTATGCCTAAATTCTGCCCAGCATGGAATAAGAACCGCCCCCAAAGTGCCTGCTAAAAGCAGTTTCCTTCTGCTGGCTTCAGATCAAAATGTAGACTTTTTTGGCTTTTCCAGCACCATGACTGCCTGCACACTCCCATGCTTCCCACCATGATGATACCTGGACTGAACCACTAAAACTGTAAGCCAGTCCCGATGAAATGTTTTCCTTTGTAAGAGTTGCCTTGGTCATGGTATCTCTTCCTAGCAGTGAAACCCTGACTAAGTTACCTTGCTCATCATTGGGACAAAGCATCTACAGGAGCAATTTAAGGGAACAGAGGGTTATTTGGGCCCACAGCTTTCGGGGGAATCTCTGTTCCTTATGGTTGAGGAGGAGCAATAGAGCAGCTAGGTGTATACCTGTGGGATCCAAAGGCAACTGATGATACCTTGTAAGCCCAAAGCAGGAAGTTTCTGAAACCTTCAAGGGATGCCCCATAGCTACCCACTTAGATTATAGAAGAAGGCCATAGGTTCCACAAGCTCCTGACACAGTGTCACCCATCAGCTGGTGCATCATCATTTTGCAAACCCTTGGGTGTGTGGGAATGAGTCACATTCAAACCCCAAACTTGAGACTGTGCTGCTTCAAGCAGGCCTTCATAGTACACACACACACACACACACACACACACACACACACACACACACACACACTTTATTAAATGTGTTCACCTTACACTAGTTGGTGGTGCATGCCTTTAATCCTAGCACTCAGGAGGCAGAGGCAGAGGCAGGTGGATCTCTGTGTTTGAGCCAGGGATACAGAGGGAGTTCCAGGACAGCCAGGGCTACTAGAGAAACCCTATCTTGAAAAACAAAAAAAACAAAACAAACAAACAAGAAAAACGTGTTCACTTTTGGACCAAATTCCTGTTGAGCAACAAGAAATCTATCTCAAGAACTGACTTCTCATGTGTCCACAAACTCAAGAGTTGTAGTATTTTACTTAAGATTGTTTGAATCAAGGTTTTTTTTTTTCCATAATGTGTATGTAAGTGGGTGTCTTAGTCAGGGTTTCGATTCCTGCACAAACATCATGACCAAGAAGCAAACTGGGGAGGAAAGGGTTTATTCAGCTTACACTTCCACGTTGCTATTCATCACCAAAGGAAGTCAGGACTGGAACTCAAGCAGGGCAGGAAGCAGGAGCTGATGCAGAGGCCATGGAGGGATGTTACTTACTGGCTTGCTTTCCCTGGCTTGCTCAGCTTGCTCTCTTATAGAACCCAAGACCACCAGCCCAGGGACGGCACCACCCACAATGGGCTGGTCCTCCCACCTTGACTGCTAGATGAGAAAATGCCTTACAGCTGGGTCTCATGGAGGCATTTCCACAACAGAGGCTCCTTTCTCTGTGATGACTCCAGCTTGTGTCAAGTTGACGCACAAAACCAGCCAGTACCATGGGTTTGTGCACAGAAGGTGAAGTTATCTGTAGAGAACAACAGCGTGTGACGGACGCCTGGAGCTGGAGTACCAGGTGGTTGTGAGCCTCCTGTTATCAGGGCTGGAGGGTGAGTTTGGCTCATCTGTAGGAGTCTTGTGTAATCTTAAACCCAGAGCCATCTCCCTAGTTCACTATTGAAGATTGTTAAATTGACTGTACAAATCCCAAATATGGAATTGCTCAGAACCATAGCCAGTCCAGGGTTTCATTCAGCCTGTGGGGCATGTCCTAAGGAGGCCTCCCTCCAGCACCCATTCCTGTGCCTTACTGCTCTCTCTCTACTCAGAACATCGAAGAAGAAGTAAGGCACTGCGACACAGTGCTCACGTCTCTGGAACTATGTGTGCATGGACAGGACAGCCCGAGGCAGCGATTCAAATGCAGCCTGTGCTAAAGGTCTCAGGTTTTCCCGACTCTGATTTCTTCTGTGAAGTGTGTTCAGTAAACATGGAAGTGAGCCTGGAGAGATGGGTCGGTGGTTAAGAGTGCTTGTTGCTCTTGCAGAGGACTGGAGTTCAGTTCCCAGCACCCACACCGAGCAGTTCAAAACCACCTATAACTGCAGCTTCAGGGAACTCAACACCCTCTTCTAGCTTCTCTCTCTCTCTCTCTCTCTCTCTCACACACACACACACACACACACACACACACTAGTAAATAAATAATATAAATCTTATAGAACAAGAAATCTGGAGGTATCGTGCATTCGATGGTGGTGCTAATGAAGCCAGAGGCAAGGTGCACTACACAAATACACAGGAAGACATGGCCATGCCTTGTATAAGAGAGATGGGAGCAGAGAGATTTCTGCTCAGAGACACAAGAGCAATTGAACCAGAGTTCCAAGGAGTGAGCATATACAGAAGGCAGAAGGCAGTATTGGCATATCAGAAGGCCAGAGGGACATTATCAGCTTTCTAGTCCAACTGATAACTACCCATGGTGCAGTATAAAATCATAGTTATGTGTGTTATGGTGACCGCATGGGACTCTGACCACACTGTTTACCACCCTATGGCCCATTCTTACTTCTTTAAGTGTGAGGCCTCTTGATGTTTTAAACATGATCCTGAGTCTGGGTTGTTTCTTCCTTAAGAGCTGTTCCAAGTATTCTCAAGCCAAGTTCTCAGCATCGTGTTGACTTCCCTGTTGAGCTCAGCGCCAGTCAACAAAGGCTTTCTGACAGAATGGCCTCTGCAAACTGCACACCAAACAAACCAGAAAACAAAGTTATTCATGATAGTAAAGACAAAGGACACCAACCTTGAAGTTAGACTGCCTACCTTTAAAGTCAGCTTTAGTTAATTGTGTGTGTGTGTTTATGTGTATGTGTATGAGTTTGTGTGTATATGAGTGTGAATGTGTGTGTGAATATGATGAGTGTGTGTGTATGAGTTTGTGTGTATATGAGTGTGTGAATGTGTGTGTGAATATGATGAATGTACATGTGTGTATGAGTTTGTGTGTGTATGAGTGAGTGTGTGTGCTTGTGTGTGTGTTTGTGTATATGTGTATGAGTATGTGTATATGAGTGGGTGTGTGTGTATATATGTTTTGTGTGTGTGAGTGTGTGAGTGTGTGATTGTGTGTATGTGTATGAGTATACATGTATATGAGTGTGTGTGAGTATGTGTGTGTATGAGTGTATGAATGTAAGTGTATATGAGTTTGTGTGTGTATATGAGTGAGTGAGTATGTGCTTGTGTGTGTGTTTGTGTGTATATGTATGAGTTTGTGTGTGTTTGTATGTGTGTGTTGGTGTGGATATGTGTGTGTTTGTGTGTATGTGTATGGTGTATGAGTTTTTGTGTGTATGAGTGTGTGCATGAGTGTGCATATGAGTGTGAGTGTGTGTGTGTGTGTGTGTGTGTGTGTGTGATTCCTCCCCTGTAAACAGGGTAATGCTGGTGCCTTGTATTGCCCCTGGGTGGATTGCCCATTGACTGCTGTCTGCAACTTTGTCCACACCCAGGCTAGAGCTAATGCCTAGGAACTTTAGCTGTTCTGGGAAGGACCAAGGATGGGCTCCCCAGCCTGCCACTTTCTAGACAGTTTCAGTGTGGCCACCCCCCCCTCCTAACTCTCTCAGGATAGGCCTACAACCCGTTTGGCCTCCATGAAATGCAGAACAGTCTGTGGATGGACCTCAGAGACAACAGCTTCTAGCTTTATTATCGACAGTGGTGTGTGATGGAAAGAAAAGGGGTTTGAAAGTCTGACAAATGTGAACGGTAACTCGGCTTCTCCTCCACAGCATGGGGCGCGAGTCTGTGCACACACCTTTACAGGTATGAGGTTTGTGTGCAATGTTTTGCATTGCGCTGTGGGAAAACATAACTAAGAATGTCAGTCTGCTAAGTATGGGAGCCTGCTCTCCTAATCTTCAGACACTCAGGTAAGAAGGCTTCATAGTCCTGTGGTTCAATTCAGTGCATAAAGCATGTCCTAGGGAAGCCTCCTCCAGCACCCATAGATCTCTCCTCTCTCTCTCTCTCTCTCTCTCTCTCTCTCTCTCTCTCTCCCTCTTCTTCTTCTTCTTCTCTCTCTCTCCCCCTCTCCCTCTCTCTGTCTCTCTCTCCTCCCTCCTCCTCCTCCCTCCTCCCTCCTCCCGTCCTCCTCCTCCCTCCTCCCCTCCTCGTCCTCCTCCTCCCTCCTCCTCCTCCCTCTTCTTCTTCTTCTTCTTCTTCTTCTTCTTCTTCTTCTTCTTCTTCTTCTTCTTCTCTCTCTCTCTCTCTCTCCTCTCTCTCTCCCTCCCCTCCTCTCTCTCCCCTCCTCTCTCTCTCTCTCTCTCTCTCTCTCTCTCTCCCTCCTCCTCCTCCTTCTTCTTCTCCTCTCTCTCTCTCTCTCTCTCTCTCTCTCTCTCTCTCTCTCTCTCTCTCTCTCCCCCCCTCCCTCTCTCCCTGTCTCCTCAGAACAAGGGATGCAGTATGACATGGGTGCTCTTGTCTCTGGAACTGTGTGTGCATGCTAGCCTAAGGCAGCTGATTGACCCGCAGCCTATGATGAAATCATTATGAAACCCCAGTGCTGTGTACAAGTGTCACGTATTCATATACACATTTTTAAATAAAGTCACAAGCATGTGACTCTTGCCTTGTGAAAGACACACCCTCCCCCCCCCAAAGAAATATATGTATATAGTTTAGGAAATCAGCATTCGATTGTCACGGTCTAATTGTTTCCACGATTTTGTCAATTTTTTTTCCTATTGGCCTGAGCTAGTAAAAATAACCTTCTTATGAAAAATGTATGTGATTAATAAAAGATGAGCATTCTAATTGGGTTCTTCTTGCTCTTCCACAGCCTGATTGTAATTAGTTCTTGTATTCATGCGAAGATTCTTATTTTTTTTTTAAAAAAGTAATCTCGGCTTAGTCAGTTCAACATTGTTGAACAGTGATGAGCACATAGGATTCTCCCCCCGCCCAGCTTTGGTTTGCAAAACATTTCATTAAAATAAGTTTTGCTCCCAGTTTCACCTAATAATTAAATCTGTGAGGCATGGGGTTACGCCAACTTCTCAGCACTTGTTTTTAAATTTCCATATTCGTGGAAATGTTCAGAAACAAGCCCAGAACCTCTCAAAAATGCACCATCATCACCTTTTCCATTTTTTATTTATATTAAAGTATAAATAGAGCATAAAGTATATAAGAGCATTTCACAAAATGTCCTTCGAAACATTGTATATTGCAAGGATTGTTTAGTCACATGCCACGATGATACAGTTTGGGGGAACCTGTCTTTTCACTGAGATACATATGTATCAGTCAATGAATACATTCAGAGTTGCCATCTGGTAATGTTTGGAATACTCATGACCACACACAATTATTGTCACGACCCATTTTCAAAGATTTTCGTTAACAGAAATGAAACTCTGTCCTCAGCCGTTGTCAGCCCTGTTATCCTCCCCACAGCTACCACCCAAGCTCACTACCATCTGTCCTAGATTCTTTCTATTGCTGTAATAAAAAGCCATGACCAAAAGCAACTTTGGAGGGAAAAAGCCCATTCCACCTTACACCTTATAAGTCCATCCTGTAGGGAAGTTGAGACAGGAACCTGGACGCAGGGACAGACATAGAGACCATGGAGGAGTGCTATTTACTGGCTGGCTACTCTTGGCTTGCTCACCTTGCTTTGATAGAGCACCCAGGACCACCAGACCAGGTGTAGCACTGTCTACGGAGGGGTGAGCCCTCTCACACCAATCATTTATCAAGAAATTACCCAACAGACTTTTCAGACCAGCGGGACCATTATCTTGGTTGAGACTCCCTCTTCCAAAATGGCTGTCTTGTGTGAAGTTGATGGAAACCCAACCATTATGCCATCTAACCCCATTCCCACCCAATCCTGTCATCCTCCAAACCATTACCTCCTATCCCCTTTACTACCCTCCAGCCTCTTATTTCCCTTCCCTGTTACCATACAAGCACACAAACTGAAGCAACTAACTCATTCATCATTCTACTCTCTATCTGTGTATTTCATGCATTGAATTGAAGTCATAACGACTTGTGTGTCTAGCATCTTGTGCTTGACGTAATCATTGTGAAGTTGCTCCTGGTTGGGCAAATGCTATTCTACTGTGTGAACATACCACTCTTTATAATCATCTTCTCAACATAGATGCTTTTGAGTTACTTCTAGTTGGGGCAGTAATAATGCCGTTCACTCTTATTTCTAGAAAGACATCACGATCACCACCACTGTTAAACGGCGTTGAATTATCTCAGCCAAAATAAAACTATTACCTTATAAGTCTACACCCAGCCTTTGATAAAACCACCAAATGTTTCCCTTTGTCACATTTCCATGATGTTTTGGTCAACACCTGTCATTCTTTACAGACTTCTAGCCTATTCTGTCTCTCCATATGTCTCACTTAATACAAGGAGACCCTGGACCAATGAGGTTAGCTTTGGGCTGAGTTTTCAAATCCAAGTGTTTATTCTTTGAGTTTTATTTCTTTATTTTTGCTTGTTTAAAAGTCTTGTTTAGATTTAGTTATTGGGGTGTGTGTGTGTGTGTGTGTGTGTGTGTGTATGAAAGTCTCTGGGGAGACCAGAAGAAGGTTTCATAACCTGTGGAACTGGAGTTGCAGGCAAATGTGTGGTCAGAATTCCTTAATAAAATTCCCATGCTCTCTTTGTGCTCTTTGTGTCCAGATGGTGAGTGTGGCTTTGTAAGTAACCCCTGTGCTCACCCTACTTGCTGTAATCTCTTTCTTCAGTGTGCCCATCTCATTGCCTATCCATTTGACTGTGACATACATGCACGAGCTGCTCACCTGTGCCATGGAGAGGGTATGGAGTGAGAAGCTCTCCTATGAGCTGCATTTCTTTTCTCATCTCTACAAAGAAATCTGTGGGACAAAACTAAAATAAAAGTAGCAAGTTGGGCTGGAGAGATGGCTCAGCGGTTAAGAGCACTGACTGCTCTTCCAGGGGTCCTGAGTTCAAATCCCAGCAACCACATGGTGGCTTACAACATCTGTAATGGGATCTGAGACCCTCTTATTGTGTGTCTGAAAACAGCTACAGGGTACTTATATATATATATATAATAAGTAAATAAATCTTTTTTAAAAAGTAGCAAGTCATTGCAAGAAGATACTGAACTTTGATTTAAAAAACAGAACAAGAAGTTATACATCGGAAGCGAAAGATAATTTCAGTTTCTTAGTAAAAGCACTGGGGGTGTGGATACTGAATAGGAGAGGTGAGATGATCATGAGTGCTAGGCTAACATTTACTGAATGCAGAAAGTCGAGCACAGAGCATCAACTTTTATGTACACTGTGGGTAGCTAATTATCTTATTAATCCTATTAGGGTCTAATTATCTCTTCCATTTAACCATCTCAATAACATCTCTTTGTAACAGCTTTATTGAAATACAATTTGCATACAATAGAAACCACCCTTTTAGAGTGTATAGTTCAGTGGTTGGTAGTATGTTCATGGGGTTGTGCACCTGTCTGTCATTGTTTGGCAAGAGGCATCTGCTGCCATTAGTAGCATCAGAATCTTGCCCCTTGGCATTAAAGCACACACACACACACACACACACACACACACACACACAAACATGTAAACATACATGCACACATGTGTACACGTATGCAACATATACAGGTACATACATTCATAAACACATGCATATACATGCACACATACACATGCAAACACACAAACATGTAAACATACATGCACACATGTGTACATGTATGCAACATACACAGGTACATACATTCATAAACACATGCATATACATGCACACATACACATGTGTGTATACACATACACACACACACACACACACACACTCCAGCCAAGCACCAGGTAGAAAAACTTTGTTCACAAAGAGGAAAGACAATAGTGTCAGACTCCCTGGTGGACACTGGTCCCCGTGACCAGAATTTTTCTCCTAGCAACCAATGATTAAAATGCACACACTATTCCTCTGGACCCCAAACTCTCCTGGCAAGGCACATGAAGCTGGGATTGGCTGCTGGAATGAGCTCTTAAGCAAAGCCCATCCCCACCCTGTTGATGCCCACCTGTGGTGATGAGCCCGACTCTTCTATTAGGTCTGAGAATCCATTGGCTTGTTCATGATTGAGAAAGTTCACATCTCATTCCCTTCTGAGCGGTCCATCCTTCCCGCTCCTTCTTATTCATAGTCACCGGCCTCAGCCTGAGTTCGTTTTCATATGTGGTATGTGGCAGGAGTCCAACTTCATTATTTTGCATGTGAATCGTTACCCAGGGGCATTTGTTGGAAAACCTACATGCTTTCCTATTAAGTGGTCTTTAGAACTCGAGAAAAGTCAATTAACCTTAAGTGTGAGGGTTTTGATCTCTCGCTTTCAGTTTCTACTCAGTTGATTTGTGTTGAGCCTCATGCAGGGACCATGCTCATTTAAACAATTAACGGAGTGAGTGAGGAGACAGCCTGTGGAATGGGGCAGAATAATGTTTGTTAACTGCTTGTGGGACAGAAGATTGTTATCTGGATTTTTGCAAAGAACTAAAATAAATAAATAAATAAACGTTTATTTTTTTTAAAGAAAAAAAAACTAAACAACCCAACCAATACATGATATGAACAGACAATTCATTAACAAAAGAACACTAAAAGATAAAATACAAATGACCAATAACCATGAAACCTTTCAAAGCCGCTAATCATCAGAGAAATGCAATTCAACGAGATTGAGATTCCATCTCCGGGGTCAGAATGAGTGGCACCCAGAAAACAAACACTAAATGCCAGCTAGGATAGGGGAAGAGGGGACCCATTATACACTGTCGCTGGGAATATAAACTCGTCCGGCCGCTATGGAAATCAGTATATATGTCACATTAAAAACTAAAAATAAAACTACCCTATGACCAGGCTATAGCACTCGTGGATCTACACGTGATAGATTCTAAATTGACATGTGTGGGAGGAACGGCAGGTCTCGCTGACAAGGCGTTGGCCACTTCCACGTAAACGTCGGTAAACAACTAGTGGGGCCTCAGCCTCGCAGTTAGGGACGCAACTTCTGTGTGAGGGCCAAACTGCTGCCAGTCTGAGAGCCTAGAGATGGGTAACAAAGACAATCACATCTAATCAGGAACTGCCACTTGGAGGACGCTGGCATGGAAGCAACGGGACTTGGGAGGAGGGTATGAAGGGCACTCTGGAGAATTAACAAAGAGCTTGCTTCTGTATTCTCACCTGTTCTGAGTCCTTGATTCCACACCCTCACTCACTACCCCCAAGAGGGATGTCGGACAGGATGTAGGACTTAGGCAACAGACATATTAGAATACTTACACATCAATGCTTACTGTAGCGGTTGTCACAACAGCTAAGATACCGAACCAACCTAGGTGTCTGTCAACAGAAGAATGGGTGAAGGAAACACGACGCCTATCATGATGGAAAATTTTCAGCCGTAAACACTGAAGCTTTGTCATTTTCAGGAAAATGGGTGCACGAGGAGATAATCACACTGAGTGAATTTAGTCTGACTCAGAAAGACAGACAAAGCTGTTCTCTCTCGTCTGTGGTTAAAAGACTTTGTATATACGCATAAAATCGTGTGTGTGTGTCAACCCCGTCCCCAGTCTCTCGCCAAGGTTCAGGTGACATTGCAGAGGAGGAAACAGGAGTGTGTAAAAACATAAGGTTGGGAGGAGAGCTGTGCAATGGTGAATTCTAGACATCATGTCTAGAGTACTCAAGCACAGATCAAGCCAGTCAGCATTCCCAGAGAGATAGGGGTGGAGCCTGGATGGATCCACCCCCTCACTGAGGCGCTATTGGCAGTTGATAAGTGCTGGGGGAGGGAGAATTTATTTTTGTCCCCAATGAACGACCTCTCAGCCATGAACGCATAGGGATTACTGGACTCAGTGGGTTATTAAAAAAAGGAAAAACTTCATGAGAGGAGGATGTATTGGGCGGGGGCGCGCTGTGGAAGGACATGGAGGGAGGAAATGTAGGGCAAATATCATAGTTTGGTGTCTACATGCATGAAATTCTCAAGAATAAAGAAAAGATAATATAAAAGGAAAGTAACTGAATGGTACATTAATTGAAAAACTATTGAAAAAGTTTTGAAACTTTGTTCGCTTGAATTTCAATTTTATAGTTACCTAGTCCACTTCCATAAGTAATTTAGGGTTTGATAAGAGTCAAAGTAAATTTTTATATCAACCTCAAGACTGTAATCATGGCTACATACTGGTATCTTCCATCCCACTGACACGAGACTTCTTTATTTCAACAACATTGTAACTTTGAGTGGTGTTAAGTTTGTATTTTCCTTCTTAAATTTTATCCTTATTTCACCATCCTCATCATCATAATCATCATCATCATTATTGGGATTTTTGAAGCAGGGTTTCTCTGTGTATCTCTGGCTGCCCTGGGACTCCCTCTGTAGACCAGGCTGACCTCGAACTCAGAGATCCACCTGCCTCTGCCTCCTGAGTGCTGGGTTTAAAGGAGTGTGCCACCATTGCCTGGCTTCACCATTATTTTTAATTTTAAAATATTTAAAAATTTTATTTTATGTATATGGGTGTTTTGCCTGCACGTATGTAGCACACAACAGTGCCCATGGAGGTCAGAAGATGTCAACAAATCCCCCAGAACTAGAGTTACAAAAAGTTGTGAGCCACCATATGGGTGCTGGGGCTAGAACCTGAGACTCCTACAAGAATAGCCAGTGCTCATAATCACTGAGCCATCTCTCCATCTCCCCTTCTCAGTACTATTTTGGACTTGAATTATTTTTTATTTTTCTCAGTTCGTTCCTTGTTTTGTCTATAAATACAATTTTAATTCATGCCCTGAATCGCAAAGCTTTGCTGAACTTGTTGACCTTTGAAACCGTTCTTTCATTGTACGATTCCTTAAACTTGCCTATGTACAAGATTCCAATATCTGTGCTCTGTTGCAGTTTGTTGTAGTTTCCTCTCCAACCCGAATCGGCCCATACAAAGAAAACGCAACTCAATTAATATGAAAACAATCTAGCGTCTAGATTGGGCAGATCCACTCTACACTGTCCTATTCCTAGCTCCCAAATCCCTCATCCCTGCACCTTTTATTTGCCAGGTCTCCAGCTTCTCCTTCTCCCACGACAACTCTCTCCTCGCTTCTTTCCTTTCCTTTCTCCTCCTCCTGACTCCTCCCCCTCCTGACTCCTCCCCTCTCCTGACTCCTCCCCTCTCGCTCCCGACTCCTCCCTCTGCCCAAATCTCGAGCTCTTGCCTTTATTTTACAAATTCAGAGAGAACTCCAAGGCAAACCACAACAGTGCTCAAACATCATACTCACTGTTTTTCTCTCCAATCCTTACGTCTTTTGTTTCATTTTCTTTGTCATTTGCCTGAACTACAAGGTTACCTTCTTTCCGTATTGTTCAAGTAACTCTTCAAGATGGAAGGCTACGCTTCCGGCGCTGCTTTTCCTCAAAACTTTCATTCTTTTTGATGCCACTGTAAATGGAATGGCTTGCTTAATTTAACGTTTCTCATCCTTTATCCTTCCCATAGCAGCACAATGCACTGTTGGGCACTCTTCTCCTGCACACTCGCTGAACGTCGAGAGTCTTTTGCTAGTCCAAAGGGTCTTTAAAGCCAGTTCTTCTAAGTAGAAGCCACCCCTATCTGCAAATCGCACAGCGTTGGTTCATCCCTTCAATCTGGATACACTCCTTTGGGCTTCCAACCCTAACCCACCTCAGCAGAACTCTGCACTGCGGTGCTGAAATCCCAGTGCAAAACCACAGACATCGGTGTCTTTGTGGATCTGGGAGGGGACGCTCTGCTCCTCACCACTTCCTCTGACAGAGTTGTTCAGGATGACTGTAGATGGCGCGCGCGCGCGCACGTGTGTGTGTGCGTGCATGTGGGTGCACTCGCTCGCTTTATAAATGTAGTGCACATGAAGGCCAGGAGAGGGCATTATATCTCCCTGAAGCTGTAGTTACAGGGTTGCGAGCCCTCCAAATCTGCATGGCAAGAACTGAACTCAGGTTCTCTAGGAGAGTAGCAAGCACTTTTAGCTGCTGAGTCATCATCTCTCTAGCCACTACATGATTTTAATTACTCAGATAAGTCCCATCTGTGTGTTCCGTTCCTTGTGTGAATATTGGGATGATTTTGTGTCTATAGTGATAAGGGTTTTGTTTTATAGTTTTCTACTGGGAGCTCTCCTTGGCTGTGATCTCAAAATAACAGCAGCTTCACACCACGAATTGAGAAGTGTCCCTGCCTCTGATAGTTTTGGAGATTTCTAAAAATGTAATTCATTTATCCTTTTACAGTTTCATACATGTACATAATGTTCTTTAATAGTGTGTGGGAGAGAGAGAGAGAGAATCACTTTGCCTTGGTGGTATACATTCTGATCAGTTGTCTTAGCTCAAGCAAACAGCTCCTCACCCACCCACATTTTAGTAGTCAAATATAATTAAATGCAATGAGCTACAAAAACAGAAAGAAAAGATATAGAGGCTTTATGAAAAGTTAGTATTAGTTCTTCTGAAATATTTGGTAGAAATTAATAGAAAAGCTACCTATGCTTTGGGCCTTAGTTCATAGACAATGTTCATATGTATAAGTTAATGTATTTAAAGAATAATTACCCTATCTCAAACCTGTCTGCTGTTAAGCTCTGGTAAGTTGTCTAATACCAGGGCTAAGTCAATCACTTCTTTTTACTTCTTTTTACAATGTTGAGATGCCCTGTGTGTCCCCTTGTCTCCTATACTTAGGCTTGCATATATATATGGAAAAGGCAACTTTTTACTAAGGGAAATTCATGTTCTGAGACTGAGAGAAACCCTGTCTGATCCCTGTAGACTTAACCATCACTGACTGATGTGGAAGACTGCATGGCTGCGTTCTGTCCACCGTTCCCCACTTCCCCTGCAGCAGGCAGCAACCCTGGTGTGTGATCTCTGATGGCAAGGTTTGCCTGAGCCGTTTGTAAGAACCCCAGAGACCGTTTTTGTTTACAGCCTCGCACGGACTGGCTTGAAATCTCAAACCTTTCACTTGCCCTGTGCCAGGTGTCACGTGGGTGACTGCTAATGGAACCCAACTCCATCTTCAAATCACACTCATGCTACTGTCTCCTAAACAAGTATCTGTCGAAGTCTGATGATGCCTGACTTCTTACCTACTGAGTAACACTCCCCCCATCCCCCTCTGCTTTGTTCATTCCATAAATATTCCTAAACCCCTTTCCTATCTGCCCCTTTAATTTCTCTGCCTAGGTTGGAGTCTTGCTCTTCTGTGCCCTAAACCAGTCTCCTCCTCTACCATAAACATCCTCAAAATGTCCTACATTGGAGACGAGCAGTTTCATGGTGTCTCTGTGTTTGGCTTCCAGCAAAATTTGTCACTCAATGACTCATTCTATGACAAAGAAAACATCCCGGCTCGGGCACATGTCTGCTGTTCCCTTTTGAATTTACTTTTGCGAGTGAAATCAGAAGCAATCGCATGCCTGACCTTGACTGACTCAAACGTATACGATGATCAAACACAGCAGTTTCAGGTTCTTGCTTCTCCTTAGCAACAGATGCCCAGCTCTTGCCCTGCCCCTTCTAGAAGGACCATGCTGTGTTTTCTGGTTTCATGTGGTTCCTGGTGCTCACCATTGATGTCCTTGCTCTGACATATGGAAACCTGTGAGTGTTGGATTGTTACCCTGAGCATGAGCCATTTCACAACAATGTTCTTTTCCTTAGTAGGTGATGATTCCAATCTGTGTGTAGAGGAGGAGAGCTTCCATTTAAATTCCTTTTTAAAAAAACAATACGTTTTTAAATTAGCTTGCAAACTAGTGGGGCCTCGGAAGGCTTCTCCCTACTTGTTTAGTTGTGATTAGCCCATCTTCTACCCATCCTTTCTTATACCCCCTCACCTCCACACCCATTTAAACTTTTATCTCACAGGACTCTCTCCCTGTTCTTTCCTATGCCATAGGTCCTGCTACCCCCTCTACTTGTATTGTTTTCCTTAGACTGTGAGATGGCAGGTTCCCCAGTAGCTTCTTCATGCACAACCAGTTTGGTTAGCCAGACATCCCTCTACTTCGTATGAGCCCCTCGTCCAGCAAAGACGGAGATGTAGAACTCACGTGACAATGCCAGGACAGGGCAGGTGCCTGACCAGGTTCACTGAGGAAAACACAGCAAACTGCTATGCTTAAGCAGGAAATAAAAGGATGTGGGTATTAAACTCCTGGTCCATGTGTTCCCCTTTGGTGATGAATCAATTCCGAATGCAGTGCAGGGCAGGTTTTCAATTCTTCTGTAAAGTTCATATGTTAGCACTGTATTTGCATAATTTCCATCGTCCATTTTCCCACCTCCAGGTCCTCCTATTCCCCCACCTTTCCTCAAATTCATGACGTCCTCTATAATTATAATTGATACAGAGAGAGAGAGAGAGAGAGAGAGAGAGAGAGAGAGAGATGCACACACACAGAGAGAGACACAGACAGAGACAGAGCGAAAGACAGAGACAGAGACAGAGAGACACAGAGAGATGCACACATACACACACACACACACACACACACACACACACACACTACCAAATCCATTAGTGTCTCTCACATGCACATGTGTTTAAGGCTGACCCACTCTGAGACAGGACAGAGAAGCTGCACCCATGCAATCTCAATAATAAAGTCACCTAAGCAAGCACACCCCAACATGGATGTGGGAAATCTCACAATTCCCATATGTAGATGAAGAGCTACAGGCGGCCAATGGCTGATGAGAGGAGGAGAATTGGTTTTCTCCAGGGATGAGCCTCCTGACAGGTTATCTAATCCTAAACAGCCAGTTTAGGGGTGTCAGGAGGGGAAAGAGGGGGGAAGGGCAGAGGGGAGGGAGCATTCCCTATGGAAGCAGAAGGGGATGGAGGTGTGGAGGTGAGGGGGTGAAAGAAAGGATGGGTAGAAGATGGGCTAACCACAACTAAACAAGTAGGGAGAAGCCTTCCGAGGCCCCACTAGTTTGCAAGCTAATTTAAAAACGTATTTTTTTTTAAAAAAAGGAATTTAAATGGAAGCTCTCCTCCTCTACACAAAGATTGGAATCACTGCCTACTAAGGAAAAGAACATTGTTGTGAAATGGCTCGCTGGGAAACCAGAAGCCTCAGTTCTCAAGATGCCTCCCTCTGAGGGGCAAGAAAATGAGCTGGGATGGTGACCTATCCCCCATTTTCCCCGAAGGGTCTTGCTGTCTCTTCCAAGGCTTGGATCAGTTATTAAATGTTTTGCACACATATTCCTGTAGCAGAATGATTCCCTTCGGCTGTGACATTACTACCGGCCCAACCACCATGCAGCAGAGACTTCTGTGGTGGCCAACTGTCAATCTCAGCCCTACAGTCATGGCAGAAAGTAACCAGAGCCCCACAGCAATAATGAGATGGGTAGTTATGGAGATGAGGCTGAGCAAACCCCCTAAGAGATCGGAGGGATATGGTCAAAACCTCCCCCAATACTTCAGGCACTGCTCTCTGCCCACCAGCTCTGTGTGTTTTGGGGGTTACTTAGGTGGTAGAGGTTGAGACAGAAAGTGTTAAAACAGACAGCTGTTGTGATGAAACAGATTCCCAAAGGAATCTCAAAGCGATTCAGAAGTGGCTTAAATTCCTATAGTTAACCCTTCCGTCATGCATGTTCCTGTGGGTAACCCTTTATGCTCTTGAAAATGACCTCTGTAAGCCCATCAAGCTACCAAGCTAGATTTATAAGGATACATCCTTTGGTGTAGCTGTGCTGTGCCTAGCAGGGGAAGAAGATGTTTCTGTTTCCCAGGGAAAAGTCCCAGAGCAGTGCCTCATAGGTGCCCCTCATCAGAGCACGTGACCTACAACAAGCCTCGCTGAGGATATTATGCAAAACTTTTGGAATGTAAACTGAACTAAAACACAGAAAAAAAATAGTCAGGATGTGTCTTCTATGTGTCTATTTCTTCACTCCAATTAAACATAAAGAAGAAACACACACACACACACACACACACACACACACACACACACACACACACACACACATTTCATTGTTGCCTGACCGGACATTTTTCTGTAAAGTTACCTCATGGTTGAAAAGTATCCATATATGGTCCAGAATATACCAGTTTTCTTGTGCTTTTTAAAATCATGGTTTGCCTCCAATGTCTGAAAATAGCAGATATTTGCGATGTGAAGTTTTTGTTTTTAATAGTTGGATTTGAGTTTTGTAGAATTGCCACGGGTCAAGCACAGATTTTCTTTTCTTCTTGACATGTTAATTTGTCAGAGTAGGGAACAAAGGACACTGATTTACAATTTAGAGGCATTAGGAAAAAGCTGCCAATTATGGAGTCCTGCTCACTGCTCAGAGCAAGCTCTAAAACCCAGCCTTAACCCCTTCTATGCTGGTAGAATTTCTGATCATGTGCCACTCATCACCACCTAGAAGGGCTCAGACTCCAGACTCCTTGTGAAGAGGAAACCTAGGTTTCGATTCCATAATGAGCAGAAATGTGTCTAATGCACCCTGAAAAACCTCCCAGGGCAGAGCTGCAAGGAAAACTCATAAAAACACATTTTTTCCCCCACTGTTCTCATCTTATTTTAAAACCGTGTGTGTTCCTTCTCTTCTCTTTGTTCTGGAGAGTTTGAGTTATATAGTGAAGGAAGGGTAAAAATAATAGATAAATAGCATGTGGCAGACAGAAACAGCAGATACATAGCAAAACATCATCAAATTGGTGTTCAACAGCACCCATCAGCGAGGATAGGAGCATCCTAATTGACAGGCAGACAGAAGGCAGCAACATCAAACTGGGGCCTTAAAAGCACCCGGCAGAATCCCAGGGAAGCTGATTAAAGACCTCTAAATGGAGACCATCGTGAACAAGCAGGTGTGTCCGCTCGATCCTCTATCCTCTCTGTGGACCATTTCCCCACAGCTGAGATTTTAGCTTCCTGTTCCTACCCACTGGCACTTTCTCTATCATGGAATAAACAGTGCTAACCTCTGTTGGGAATGGTTGACCTTCTTGCTGTTCTCAAGGATACAATTTTCACTGTTGGACTTCGTGCTGCCCATTCTCCCTATTACAGATCTCCAGGAGAGATGCAGCCTGCCCTCAGCCAAGGAGTCTTGGAAGACACTTGAAATAAACATGCTTTGGGTTTTTGAGGGATTGGGAGGGCTAGCTACTAGAGCCAGCATCTGAGATGCTCAAACAGCGCGTGACAATTTACCTGTATAATGTGCTTTGCCACCTTCTCCTTTCTTCTTCTCTATTATTTTGGTTCCTTGCCGGCACTAAGAAAGCCCCTTACCACTGCACAGGATAAGCTGTCTTGCACAAAACCAGCTATCTCGAGTAAAAATCCTATACGATTTATACTTTTTTTTTGCTTATGATTTCTTCATCTAGGGATTGTAAGGAGAACCAGATAGCTCTTGGACTTGTTGCTGTTCTGTGAATTCAACAGGGGATTATGAGTTTCCCTAGATCACCTCATTCTGCATTATAACATTTACTAGTCCATCACCATGCCTGATCCACCAGCACCTCTAGCCCATCAGCCTCTCTAATCTATTAGCATCCTTAGTTCATCAGCATGCTTAGTCCACCATCATCCTTGATCCATCAACTCTAGTTCATACCGTTTGTAGTTCAGCATCATTTCTAGTTCATCACTGTCCCTATTCCATCATTAATCCTAGTCCATCACCAACCGTAGTCCATTATCCCTACTCCATCATCATCCCTAGGTTATGCCAATCATAGTTCATCATCACCCCCAGTTCACACTGATCCTAGTTCATCATCATCACCCCCAGTTCACACCAATCCTAGTTCATCATCACCACCCCCAGTTCACACCGATCCTAGTCCATCATCATCACCCCCCAGTTCACACCTATCCTAGTTCATCATCATCACCTCAGTTCACACCGGTCCTAGGTCATCATCATCCCCAGTTCACACCGATCCTAGTTCATCATCATCATCCCCAGTTCATACTGGTCCTAGGTCATCACCACCCCTAGTTCACACTGGTCCTAGGTCATCATCACCCCTAGTTCACACTGGTCCTTGGTCATCATCTCCCCTAGTTCACACTGATCCTAATTCATCATCATCACCCCCCAGTTCACACCAATCCTAGCTCACCATCATCCCCAGTTCACAGCATCCCTTGTCCGTTAGTACCTCTCCTTGTTAGCCGCAGCTACATCTCCATCTCCTGATTGGACAGACTAATGTCTTTATGCATCTAGAAAGATACAGACTTTCTCCAGATCATAACTCTGGTTGCCATTGGGATACAGATACCCCTAGATGTTTTCCTGAGAAAGCACAGCAGATAGGCACTTGTGATATTCACAATTACAACCTGAACAAAGTTATTTCAAAGCTTGAGGACAATGAGAAGCCCTCACCACTCTTATTTTTGTGTCTTTTGTTTTGTTTTGATCTTTGTTTGAGTTTTTTGTTGTTTAAGTTTGGGGTTTTTTGTTTGTTTGTTTTTGTTTTGTTTTGTTGTGTTTTGTACAGGAGCAGTTGTTTTGGCTTAGCTGCTGAATTAAGGTTTTCAGAGCCTTTACAAATAAGCAATATTTAACTGAGTCATGATAAACAACCTAAAGGAAAGTCCATTCATGTTAGGGGCTCCACATAGGTGGTAAGGAGATGAGGTGTTGGGGGACTGTAATGGAAACTAAATTACTCAGGTTTTACATGGGGCAACAGCATCACATGCCACATTTTGATACATGGCCAGTGGCAGAGCAGGGCTCGCTGGTAATAGCAGAGAATAGGCTTAGTCACAGATGGATATTTTTTTCCTTTTTCCTTTTTACTTCTTCTTTAACATAAAGTTCTCTAGTGAATAGTCCTCAGGCACAGCAGATAAGCCTTATCACCATCATCTACAGGCTCAACCCACTTCTCTGCTTTTCCAACTCTGTCACCAGTTTTATTGTTAAAAGCAACTCCAGGAGTAGGAGCCACCATGTCAACATGCTTGCGGACAGCACGTTTCTGAGATGCTAAGTGCTGGGTGGGCCAGTACTGTTGGAAAATGCTTTCCCGGATGCTCCAACTGCACGGTTTTCCTTATAACACCCTTGTCTAAAATTAAGTCTCGTAGACAATTTCTTTGTAAGAAAGATGGTGAAAGGTAGTTTTTTGTTTGTTTGTTTGTTTGTTTTTCTTTTTCATGAGGCACACAGGCACTCTAATGTTACAACATTGTTCCTGGGAGAATGCAATGAATGAGTATCAATCCACGACTTTAGAAAGACTGGAGTTTCAATTAAGGCTGGGGAGGACGTTGCAGTCAGTGGCGCGTGTTTTGTTTGGTTTTGTTTGGTTTTGTTTGCCTGTTTTTCCTATTTTTAGATGGTCTCACTAGGCAGCTCAGGCTGGCCTCACACTTACTGTGGTCCTCCTACCTTGGTTAGAATTAGGGGTCTTATTTAGAGCCGAGTCTTATTTAGAATATATATGTTGCCTGTGTGTGTGTGTGTGTGTGTGTGAGAGAGAGAGAGAGAGAGAGACAGAGACAGAGACAGAAAGACAGAGAGAGAGACAGAGAGACAGAGAGAGAGACAGAGAGACAGAGAGAGAGACAGAGAGAGACAGAGAGACAGAGAGAGACAGAGGTCTGCATGTCTGAATCCACATGCACATGATATATACATACATATATACATACATACATATATACATACATACACATACATACATACATACATACATACATACGTAGATACATACATACATACTTGGAGATCAGAGCTCAGTTCTGAGGGCCATTTGGCAAGCATGAAGACAGCAAACTCTTGGACTTGTTTTGTATCCCCCATCCCAGCCCTGGGATTGTAGATGGGCACCACCCTGCCTGTCTTCACACGTCAGTGCTAATCTTTGTGATTGTGTGGCAAATACTTCACTGACTGAGCCTTCTGCCCATCATCATTCAGCTCATTCTCTTTGTTTTAATTTTTTTAATTTTTTAATTAATTTTTAATTTGTTTTAATTTTTCCATGTATTCTTCTCTCATATATTACATCCTGACTGAAGTCTTCCTTCCCCCCTCCCCCCCTCAGGTCACTTCCTCCATCCCCAATCCTTTTCCTATTAAGGCTGGATGAGGCAGCCTAGCACCAGGAAAAGTGTCCCAAAAGCAGGCAACCACGTCAGAGACAGCCCCTGCTCCCACTGTTAGGAGTTCCACAGACCACGGTACACCACTGGAATATATGTACAAAGGGCCTACACCAGGGCTTCCTGGTGGGTGGTTCAATCTCTGTGAGCCTCTATGATACTAAGTTCATTCTGTGGCATCCTTTCCTTGGCCCCTCTGGCTCCTACTGTCCTCTCTCTGCAGGATTCCCCAAGCTGTGCCTAATGCTTGGCTGTGGGTCTCTGCATCTGATTCCTTAAGTGTCTGGATGATGGTCTGCTGAAGTATAACAGAGTATCATTAAGAATCTTTCATTGATTTTTTTTTGTCACTCGTTTGGTTCAATTCTAGATCTCTGGGCTATGCAGTGTTTGGGTTCTGGCTTTTCGGACAGCATCAGGGGTGCGATCCCTCTCATGGTATGGGTCTCAAGCTGGACCAGTCATTGGTCAGCCACTCCTCCAATTTCTGTGCCACCTTTACTGCAGCACGTCTTATAGGCAGGACAAATTGTAGGTCTTAGGTTTTGTGGCTGAGATGTGTTCCAGTCTCTCCACTGAAAGCCTTGCCTGATTATAGGAATGGCTGGTTCAGACTCTGTATCCCCCATTGCTAGGAGTCTAATAAGGTATCAACCTTGTAGATATCTGGGAGGAGTTTCCATCCACCAGCTTTCTACCTCATTATGAGATGCCCCTCAATTCCAGTTGTCCCTCCCAAGTACTCACTCTTTCAATCCTCCCCCAACCTGACTTCTGTTCCTCCCCCTCCATTTACCCATGATATTTTTGACATTTTCTTGAAAACAATGTCTTCTTGGTACCAGTTAGACACACTTATGTGCAAATTAGCCTAATAAATGTGTTTGCTTAATGTAATTTTATTTATGGACAAAGTACTCTGACTTCGGTCTGGAGCTTTCCAAAAGCTCGTCTAGTCAACATTTGGTCCCCAGAGGTGGTGACCAGGTACCTTTAAGAGGAACCTGGAATGGTGAGAGATTGGGAGCACAAGCCTTTGAACTCCCTGACTCTTTCTCCTCTGTCTTTCTTGGTCCCTGACCATGAGATATTTTGCTACACAATGTGCACCCTCCATGATGTGCTGATTCACTGCAGGCCAAAAGCCGGAGGCACCTATTCATGACCCGGGCAACAATGCTGTGAGCCAAGGCAAAGCTACCCTCCTCATTAACTAACTAAATGACTAATTAATTAATAGTCTCGGTTACTTTGTTACAGTGACAGGGAAGCTGGCTAGCTCCCAGGGAGAATGGTAAGCACTGTGCATCTGGACCCTATGCTGAGTCACCAAGCTAAAGGTCTATAGGTTATGGTATGGAAGCCTTTCTATATACAGAACGAGGGAGGAGCCTATTTAAGGGAAACGAGAAGTGAGGATAAGAGACAAGGGGCACAGCCTACATGTGCTTTGAAGGTCAAAGAAGGTCAAACGCCATAAGGAACAGACCTGGGGAACTTTGAGGTGACAGCACATCCCCCTCTGCTCCTGTCTGTGCCTTTACCTCATGAGGCAGTGTCATCCCAACCCCAGTGAAGAGTAACTACTCTCTATATTTCCATACTGGTCTAGCTTCCTGGGGCTATGCAAGGCGGTTTTCAATCTCAGCTCTAGTGATATGTAGCCAGCTTATGGCTTTACAGTAGCGCTTAGCTTTGACATTGAAGGGTGCTCAGCGGCCTTGCCTTCTATCTACTAAATGCCAAGAGCATTTCACAGTTTTGACAGTCAAACATCTCCATACATTTTCAAGTGTCCCACAGGTCCTGATGAAGACCAAAGGGCAGTGTTTCATTGTTAGAATAAATTCTGGCGATTTGATAACTCGCTTTGGTTATGTTTCAATGACTGGATCCTTGAGTGAGACAGAAGATAGCTAAAATTCAACAAAAATGACTCAATAATACAAAATTCCCACTGAGGACATCCAAAAATGTCAGGTCCAGGTGTGATCTCTCTTTACTAAGTATGAAGCGTTGGAAAAATGTGAATTTCCAGCCAACACTAAATGGATTCTCTATTTGATGCATTCATGATTGAAGGATATACATACATATGTACACACACACACACACACACACATATATACACACACACACACACATTCTCTGCTTGATGGATCCATGATCGAAGGAGAATTGACATGGAAATAATTCATCCTCCCCAAAAGATATAAGGTGTCTGTGTGTTCATGTGTGTATATATGCATACATACATATGTACACACATACATACAAACACACCACACACACACACACACACACACACACACACACACACACACACACACACACACACAGGACAGAGTTGGAGATCAGACATCCTACTCTACCACTCTCCACTTTATTCCTTTAAGACAGGTTCTGTCCCTGAACCTGACATTGAGCTAGCAGTCAGCAAACCCCAGAAGTCCTTACCATCTCTTCCCCCACAGCACTGGGTTACAAATGGTGTGGGACAACACCTGGTCTTTTTTTTTTTTAATGTGATGCTGGAGATATGAACTCAGTCCTCATGCCTGCTGAGAAAGCTTTCCTATCTGCTGAGTTGTCTCCTCAATCATTAAGGTAATTTTTGACTCTGCTGAGTATCAAAGGGACATATCCCTTTATGTGGGAACAAGTGATATTATCTCATGATAGATAGACAGACAGATGGACTAGTGGATGGATGGATAGATGAACAAATGGACAGATGGGCAGGCAGAACAGGAGTTAGAGGCTTGCATTTATCAAAGCCTTCACTTGGAAACCCAGGTCATCTGTCACTTCTGTTTTCAATATTTCTGAATTCTTCTTATTCATGACCATCCTAAATATAAAATATCATCTTCAAGGAGGTAAGGTATTCATATGTCTATGACTCATAGCCACCAGACCCTATCATATTGTAGCTTTAGGAGGCTAAAATAAACTAAAACAGTTAAATTCCAAAGCCTGGTGGCACATACATGACATTCGCTGAAGCAAGAGGGTCACAGGTTCAAGACCAGGCTGTGAGCTTGATAATAATTTACTGAGACCCAGCCTCAGATAGATGGATATAGATTAGATGGATGGATGGATAGATAGATAGATAGATAGATAGACAGACAGACAGAGAGATAGACAGGAGTGGAAGGGAGAGAGAGAGAAAGGGAGAGAGAGAGAGAGAGAGGAAGAGAGAGAGAGAGAGAGAGAGAGAGAGAGAGAGAGAGAGAGAGAGAGAGAGAGAGAGAGAGAGAGAGAGAGAGAGAGAGAGAGAGAGAGAGAGAAGAGAGAGAGAGAGAGGGAGAGAGAGAGAAAGGGAGAGAGAGAAAGAGAGAGAGAGAGAGAGAGAGAAAGGGAGAGAGAGAGAGAGAGAGAGAGAGAGAGAGAGAGAGAGAGAGAGAGAGAGAGAGAGAGAGAGAGAGAGAGAGAGAGAGAGAGAGAGAACTGGGATAGCCTGCAGTCCTTTTTATACACTGTCCTACACTATAGCTGGTGGTGGAATGCGCTTATTGCTGAGTCCCTGAGAGGGTTCTGGTGCAGTCCCCTGTAAGCTACCAGGATCCCTTAGAACCAGAGTTACAGATAGTTTCGAGCTGCCATGCAGATACTGGGAATCAAACTCAAGTCCTCTGGGCGAGCTGCCAGTGCCCTTAACCACTGAGCCATCTTTCCAACCTGGAGCATTTGCTAGTTCCTGAGTTCCTTCCTGCCTCTTGTTCATCCCTTATTCCTCCAACAGCTGCACTGTACACACTCCACAGGGAATTAGCTCCTGTGTGTGACGGTTTCTCTAATTCCTTGTGGAGACACCCACCTTTCCTTGGTTCACCGATGAAGCTGGCGCGTGTACCTCGCTTGTTTCGTGCCGCTCTGCTCCAAGTGCTTGGTCTCAATGACACTTCGCTGTACGGATGAGTGAATGATGTCACGTAAATGGTAATTTCCCGAAAGCCATATAGCGTATGTAGGATGATGTCATTATGCAGGTGAAGGCAGGTACAGGGTAGAACGAGGCCTGTCATTGGACAAGAAGGAAGGATGGGCGGGAGAAAAAAGTTGTAGAGGAGGAGGAGCCTGGGAGAGAAAGAGAGAGAGCAGCAGAGTGAACATGGAGGTGGATGCTAAGACTCCTCTCTGCACATTTACTGGTCGTTATGAATATTCTTAAGGGATGGATGTGTACAGGGCTTTATATGTCTAGATGAGCAAAGTATATCTTATAAATTGGATCAGAGATTATTGTGTTGTGTGTTCTTTTATGTGGCGATTCAATTGAGTTCAAGAGAGTGGGTGATGATTGGACACACTGGGCCGCCATGGAATGGGGATGTGTATGTCGGCGGCAGTGTGATACGGGTTGGAGCTAAGTGAGTGAGTCGCTTTGCTGACTGAGATGAAAATAGCCAACAGATGCCACGTGGCACTACGGTGCCGGATCTAGTGTGGGTTAAAGGAAAGCTCTATTTTAACATTACCACAGCAAGCAAATACCTTGGCTCGAAGCTGAGAGGGTTTTTTTTTTGTTTGTTTTTTTTTTTTTTTTAGTAGCTATTAATTTGTACCCACCCTCGATTTGGAAAGAGGGCTGTATTTTTTTTAACTTTCTTTTTTTCGGAGCTGAGGACCGAACCCAGGGCCTTGCGCTTTCTAGGCAAGCGCTCTACCACTGAGCTAAATCCCCAACCCCGGGCTGTATTATTTTAAAACTTATTGCCCACTTTTACTTTATGTGTCTGCGTGCTTGCTTGCATGTATGTATGCGAAGTATACGGGTGCAGAGCCAGAGGAGGCCAGAGGAGGGGGTGAGTCTCCCAATCCGGGTGCTAAGTACTGAATCCAGATCTTCTGCAAGAGCAGCAAACGTTCTCAACTCCTGAGCCGGCCCTCCAGCTCCTCGCGAAGGCTGCCAGACTGCCCTTCCCAGTCCAATGCCAGAAGCAGAGTCTGTCTCAATATTCATCGTTCATTGTTCACCAGGCAGTGTGGTTGAAGTCATTAGCTGAGTTTTCCAATCACACAGCGATCAATTAATCCCACGGAAAAGGCCTTTCCGTGCCACGGCTAATTTGTGCTTGTTAATGCGTAATTAGTGCTCAGCAGCTAACTTTCCTTTATCGAGACAATTCGAAACCTGGCAGGAGCAGGGATGATTTGCGCGAAGTCAGAGAGGATTATTCCAACCTCCCTTTCAAATTAATGGCGGTAATAAAAGATTTCCCAGCCATTCTTACATCTAAGCCTTTCAGAATAGAGGCACCGGGAAACGGTCGGCAGAGTATGCCGACAGTCGGCACCTGCCAAACTTGCAAGAGGCAGTTTTTTTAAAAAAGGATTTTGCAGGCTCATTGTTAACTAGAGCCATTGTTAAATAATATAAAACCAAATATTGTTCTGATCTCTGCAGCTATTGCCAAAGCAAGGAAGATAGTGATCTCCCGCTGATCACCCTGCGGTTGAAGAATGTTTCCATTTAATGAATATAAATCGTGTACAAGTTAAAAATAGCTTGAGACGAGATCATTTATCAGATTTCATGACAAAAGACCTAATGGGAAGAACAGAGAGAGAGAGATGTAGTCACACTGGTCCGATCGTGATTGAATAAAAAACTATATTTTATCTACCAAGAGACACGTTTAGGTTTTTTTTTTCCCCCTTTAAGTAGCTATGTAGAATTTGCAACATATATTTTCCTTTTAAGGTGTTTTATTTGTATGCACATATGTGTACCTGTGTAAGTTTATACATATCTGTGCAAACAGGAGGTGAAGAGGCCAGAAGGTGCATCAGATTCCCTGGACTGGAGTTACAGATGATTGTGCACTACATATGGGGGGCTGGGAAGGAACCCAAGTCCTCTGCTCTTACCACTGAACAGTCTCTCTCTCCACCTTGCTATTTTACTTTTTAAAATTGATTTATGGAATACACTATTACCTCATTTCATTTTTATTTATTCAGCATTCCTATTAGTATCCGTTAGTACAGTTACCCTATACATGATATATGTGTGTATGTGTACTTAAACAATGCATAGACAGACATGTTATTTCTTTTTTTTTTTTTTTTTTTTTTTTCGAGCTGGGGATCAAACCCAGGGCCTCGCACTTGCTAGGCAAGCGCTCTACCACTGAGCTAAATCCCCAAATCCCTCCTTTTTAAATTAATTAGTTTACTGTTTATTTTATGTTCACGTTCTCATCACTGTATGTGCTCACGAGTACATTCTCCAAGGAGGCCAGAAGAGGGCGCTAGATCCCTGGAACTGGAGTTACAGATGATTGATTGTGTGCCAACATGGGTGCTGGAAATAGAACACCAGTCTATTAAAAGATCAGTAAACACTGCTGACCTTTGAGTCATTTCTCTGGTGCTGCAGTCTGTGCTCTGTATTCAGCGCTTCTAGGCTGTGTATCCCTGGGGCAAAGAAAGCTTGACAGAGAAGTTGGTCAAGGAGAAGATGACTAGAAATGCTTGTTATATTGTAGCCCAACCAAATATGAATAAAATAGCCTGTTTAGATTCCATTTTCTTAGTAGTAAGTATGTCATGTTAAGAGATTATTTTGTAAGTGGACTGTAGTTTTTCTGGACTGGAGGACTAGCTCAGAGGTCGAGAACACTGGAAGCTCTTACAGAGGACCTGGGTTCAATCCCCAGCATCCACGTGGAGGCTCAAAACGGTCTGTAACTCCAGCTCCAAGTCGTCTGTGCACATGTTTCACACACAAATATGGAGATAAAACATTAATATACATAAATAAATTAAAAATAAAAAAATAAGCTCTTCTAACATTTTACATATCCTAGTCCACACAATGTTGGAGCCATTTTGTTTTTATACTGGATATGCATTTGTCTGTTCCGTAATAGACAAAACGATGCTGAGTCATTGGATGGAGCCTCACTAACAGGATATAAACACAGCTTCATTCTACCTGGCAAACTGTTGTCTCCCACAGCTCTCTTCTTCCCTGAGCAAACAGCTCACAGCTCAGCAGCCTCTGAGCTGACTCTCCCTGTGCTGTGCAGAAACTCATATCGACCTTGTCCCTGGTGTTTGGGAGATGGGATGTCCTGGTGTACAAATTGTCCTCAGCACAGAGTGAAGGGAAAAGGCAACCAACCTGAAGGTCCTGGATAAGGTTTCAAAGGACCCAGGCTCTGATCCTACACTTCTGTCTATACAGAATCCATGGTCTGGAGGATCCATTTCCCAGTGACAAAATGCACTGCTCTTTGCTGTGATCCTCTGTGCTCTGGGCTTGGGGTGGCTGTTGCTAGGCACCTGTGACTACCCATGGCAGACACACACAAGACTGGAGCCATTAATGTTCATTCATGGAGGAGGAGAGGGATTCAGGAGACCCTGCCCCCCTCCCTGGGGATGTATAGGGAACTAACTGTTGCACAAATTTTTAATCCTGACCCAGAGTTTCTACCCCACCTTTGCCCATTTAGTTCCCAGATAAAAGACACACACACAACCTTTATATTTACAATAATCCTTAATCAGCACAAGGGCTGGGCAGATATCTACCCTCAATGCTCCAAGAATCTAACTTTCCTATCGATAGCCCCGAGTTATTACTTACTATGTTTCATCTGGGCTGCTCCTAACTACAGTAGGCCAACCCCCAGGGCCATGTTCTTTTGAACTCACCTAACCCACGGCACCTTCTTTTTCCTCCTCCACGTTCTCTCTCTCTCCTGAGGTTCTCCTCCAAGCCAAAACCAGGGGATCCTAAACCCCACCTATGTCTCTACTGCCCAGCTATTGGCTGTTGCCATCTTTATTTACCAATCAAAAATAGTAAGGAACTGGTCACCCACACATCACCCATATCCTTGTGAGCTACCCATCAGTCATGTTCCAGTGGGGCACTCTTTTCCATGCACCTCTGGGAAACCCTAATTGAAGTCATTGGTTTACCAAGATAGTATTAAGAAATCACCCCTTTAGTCTGTTATTGGCCCCTTGTCTGGGCTGCACTTTTGTTAAAAAAAAAAAAAAAAAAAAAAAAAAAAAAAAAAAAAAAAAAAGAAAAGAAAAAGCTCCACACATCATTCTTCAGTAGCTTATTGATCTTACTTTTAAACATCTTTTTGCTATGATGAAACACAATGTAGAGTTTATCAAAATCTTAGAAGATCACTGAACTGAATGTTCGTGTCCACCCCCCCCCCCATGAATCTGCTCCTAGTTTGGTCCGGTTTCTCAGTCTACACCTCCATTTCTCCCTCTCCTGGTCTTGATTCTGATTATCTGGACAGCCCCGTGTTCCATATTTGCTCTGTATCCTCTGGAGATGACTTAACCCTGCCTGCCTTATATCGTCTCTGACTTGTCAACCTCTTGTTCAAGGTTGTACGCGATCAACAAATCTTCGAAGGGAAAAGTAAAGATGTCTGTCTCGCTCCAGCGGTTTCTTGATCTTTCTGGCATCCAGCCCCTTGTGCGATATGGTCTCAGTGGGTTCCGAATGTCAGTACACAGACTTTTCAAAAATGATTTTAGCTTCCCTAGCCTCTTCCAATGTCATGTTTCCTAATGAACACACTGTCTATCACAGCTTAAGAAGGAGTGTCTCTCACCAATTTGTTTAGAACATCCCCGTCTGAGATTAACATCCTCCTTTGAAGTGTTGAGTTGCTCCAAGCTTGCATGCAGTGCGAAGCCTCCCTGAAGTTAATTCAGAGTGAGAAGGCAGCTTGACACACAGCCCAAGCGGCAGGGTGAGAGAGGAAGATGAGGGAGGAGGCTATGGTAAGAGAGGGGCACTTTTCTAGCATTTTACTCAATCAGGAGGAATGAACATTTACTTGGGTGTTTTCGGCATTAAATATATTCGAAGGCTTTATTACATTTAAACAGATAGGTTTTTAAAATATTAATATTGAGAATGAGCCCAAACGACTCCCATTGGTGAGAGGGGAGAGGCAAGAAAGGAGAGAGATAAGGCAAGCAGACAGAGACAGAAACAGAGACAGAGAGACAGAGATAGGAGGTAGGGAGGGAGATGGACAGGAGATATGAATGAGGTGGTGGTGCTACTCATCTTCATCATGGTCAGAGGATACCTTTCAGGAGTCAGTTTTCAACTTCTACCACTCGTGTACTTAGGTTCAAACTCAGATCTTCAAACTTTGCAGCAAGCCCCTTTGCCCGCTGAGCCACATTTCTGGCCTTGTCTGTCTATTCAAGTCTATGTAACCCAACTGATTTCTGATTTTCCATGCAGCCCAAGCTTGCCTTGAACTCTCATTTTCCCTGCCTCTACCTCCAATTTCTAGGATTACAGGGATGCCCTGCCATGTCAGCGTCACATTGGTCTTTAAGTTAGAATGCATTGAAGGATAACAAAGTGAAAGTCTTCAGTGATTAGATCCCTAAGAGAGCAATGAATAAATGTGGCTTCATTTGCTGGTGATTTGTTGCTGTAAAATGATACAAGAGCAGCCACCAACAAAATCAAATAATCTCATTTTCTATTCACACGCCACAGAAGAACCAATTCTTTGGATATCTGCACACACTGGCTTGCATTTTAAGGGAGAGCTAGGATGATGGATGTGTCTCTCTGAAGGACGCCACCTTCTGATTAGCCATGGCTTTGAAAAGACCGAGTCCCCCATGAGCTTCAAGAACCTCAGACAGGAGAATTGATTATGGTTCTTGCTCAGTTGTAAGTAAGAGTTTTCTATTTGTTTGCTCACTTAACGTGTTTCTGGTGTGCAGTTTGAATAGATGTATTTTTGTGTATAGATTACACAAGTAGGAGATCTTCATATTTTCATGAACAGGAAATAAAAGCACTGAAAAAAATCACAACTCTGTTCATTCTATGTGTTAGTGTATTGGGGCAGGAGTGAGCAGATTCTCGCTGTTAAGGGTCAGATTGCGGGGATGTGAGCTGTGTGGTCCACTTGACCTATCACGGGAATTCTTAACGGCCTTGCTTTGGAGGAAAGACAGACAGAGACTATTCTAAAATAAGCCCAGGGCTGAAGGTTGTGTGTGAGCAACGGCAGAGCTCCTACCTAAAATCCCCTAATAAGGAACTGGGGTAGGCACAGTAGTAGAGTAGCTGCATAGAACTGTCCAATGAGAGAAAGGAGGCGTGGCTCAGCTGTAGGGCTCCTGTTTGGAGCCCACCAACCAGGCTTGCAGAGGGCAGTTCAGTGTTAGAGCGTTTGCCTGGAATCCCTCAGTAGGGAGCTAAAAGCGATGCACATAAATACTATGTTAATGAAATCCTCAATAGGGAGCAAAAAGAAAAGCACATAAATACTATATTAATATAATATATATATATATATATATATATATATATATATATATAATGTTCCCTTTATAGCACTACACAAGAAGCAAACAACACATTTATACTTTAAAAAAAATAAAATAAAACCTGTATTTGCAAAAGCAGTGATTGGGCCAGTCAGACTTTCTTCGGGGCAATAATTTGTTAATGTATGTTTTAAAAGCAATTCTTTTAAGATTTATTCTAGGTAAATAGAATGATGTATAGTAGAGCCAACTGCATGGCCCTTTTCACTTAATGCAACACACACACACACACACACACACACACACACACACACACCACATGGGGGTGGGGGGGAGGACAGGGGCAGAGATGGAGACTGAGATGGAGTCCAGGACAAACTCACACACTTGGACTGCAACCAACAGGAAGGGCTTTAGCAAGAGCAATTCATTTCTACATGCTTCAACCCAAGATCAAGACACTGACTCTTGGTTGGCATAGCTACCCATCAAGACTCCCTTATTTTACAGGGCTGGAGAGATGGCTCAGTGGTTAAGAGCACTGGCTGCTCTTCCAGAGGTCCTGAGTTCAAATCCCAGCAACCACATGGTGGCTCACAACCATGTGTAATGGGATCCAATGCTTTTTTCTGGTGTGTCTGAAGACAGCCACAATGTACTCATAAATACCCAAAAAACTTCAGAAAATATTTTACAATCATAGAGCGAGTGTTCTCTGTATCTAGCCCACTTCTTATAAGGGCACTGATATTATTGGTTAGAGTCAAGTCTCTAAGGTCACTTTGAATCTTCATCACACCTTCTAGGGTCCAATCTCAAAACGTCAAAACCTAGTCATGGATAAGTGAAAACTTCAACAGATGACAAGCTTGGATAATGTAGGGCAGGGTGGCACATTATACAGCTACATGTGTTAGAAAAAGCTCATGCACACTGTCTTCCTTGTTCTCCTATGTTATGTTTATTCCACCCCTAGCATGATTCAAGTTTGGCAAATCCATACAAGAAACAGTAAACCCTAACCCTAACACTAACTTAAACCCAACCCAAAAGATAGCACTAAACCTGGCCTAACCCTAACCTAACCCTAACTCTAACCCTAACCTAACTCTAACCCTAACCTAATCCTAACCTAACCCTATGTTTGCTTAGATTTATTCTAAGTGCCCTGTCCCGCTGACCTCTTCCACCCATCCTGGATTCACCTATGGTTATTTTCTTCACCATATCCCTCTTCTCCCATAGCATCATGAACAGACACATTTGCAAGGTCACCAGAGTCCCTCAAGAAGGCATGCACAGGAGTGTGACCGATATTGGTTGAACACACCAGTGTCATACTTAACAAGCCATGTTTTCTTCATCGCACAATGTCTAGGGAGTACCATCTGCATGTTGTTTTGATTTTGTGCTTGGCTAATTCCCCGGATTCAAGTTGCCTGTCTGGTATAACTTGACTCCTATGGTGGGTCAGCGTGAAGATTCAGCCTTAGCAAACAATTTTACCTCTTTAAGAACAATTCAAGGGGGAAGATGTTCTGGACCTGAGCAGACACAGGGGTCTGGCCTTCCACAAAGTCACCCATTGTTTTCGCTTGTACTCTGTGGCTGTGATAAACACCATGACCAAAAGCAACTCAGTGAGGGAAAGATTTGTCTTCCTTACACTTCCGGGTCATAGTTCATTATTGAAGGAAGTCAAGGGAGGAGCTTGAAGTAGAAGCCATGGTGAGATAGTTGTTGACACTTCAATCCTACTACAACCTCCTTCCTATCGACACTGATAATATTTCAAAGGATGGCAAATAAAATAACACGGAAAAATTAAAATCAGCCAGTGACCTAGAGGAGAAGCAGGACTCTCCCTTCTTTTAAACCAGTTAAACCCTAGTTTGTGTGTATCTGTGTGTGTGTGTGTGTCTGTGTGTGTGTGTGAGAGAGAGAGAGAGAGAGACAGAGAGACAGAGAGAGAGACAGAGACAGAGAGACAGAGGCAGAGACAGAGAGGCAGAGACAGAGAGACAGAGACAGAGAGGCAGACAGAGGCAGAGGCCGAGGCACAAAGACAGAGGCAGAGAGACACAGATTCAGAGAGACAGAGAAACCATACACCCACTTTTGTGATGAGCCTCAAATTCAATTCCCATTCTGGTGAGAGAATCCATGACCCCTCTGGCAGATGAGTCACCCATGGAGAGACAATCTCACTTTACCACTCTGTGTGACTCAGAGTAGTGACTTTGTGCCGCAATGATAGAGAGCCTACTTTTTCAAAATGGGCCCCGCCGGGGTTGTAAGAACAGGGAGCGACCACAAGCAAAGGGGTCTGAAATTAACTTACCTCATCCTCAGGGTAAGAGTCCTCCCTGGGAGGCAGCTGTGGAGAGCTAGAGAAACAAAACACTGACAACCCAAAACACACAGGTGACAGGAGGCTCTTCTGGGCAGAGAGGTTCATGGGAAAAGTAAGTCTGACTTGGGTGGTAAGAGACAGATGCCATCCACTGGGAAGCACAGTGGGGTGTGACCGTCCGAGCCTGAGTGGACAGGTGCGGACATCAACCTCCACAGCCTCATGCCTGCCCTCCCCCGCTGTGCAGCCAGGGAACCTTGAAGTTCCCTGAGAGCAGGTAATATCTATAGCTGAATCTATCCAGCAGGGTGACCAGAACATATGGGGGGACGCAGAAGTGCAAAAATGGCTCCCACTCGCACATCCATATTTATTACTGCACTGCTCACAGCAAGAAATGAAATCAGTCCAGATGCCCATCAATAGATGAAGGGGAAAGAATATGGCAAGAATATGGTCTAAGACAACAGTGGGATTTTGTTAACCTATTGAAAGAAAACAAACATGGCATTTGGAGTAAAATGGATGCACTGGTGGTGTCTTTATGTTAAGCAAAGACTCAGAGGAAGACAGACTTTTTTTTTTCCTTGAATATGAAGGTGTGTGTTTGTGGGGGAGGAGGAGGGAGAGAGAGTGAATGGAGACAAGGGGGAAGAAGAGATACTAAGATAGGGAAGAGATGTAAAAACAAAACAATGGAGTCTGTGGTTTTAAAACTGAGAATATGGGTTGGGGATCTAGCTCAGTGGCAAAGCGCTTGCCTAGCAAGCGTTTAAGGCCCTGGGTTCGGGTCCCCAGCTCCGAAAAAAAAAAAAAAAACTGAGAATATAATTATTCAAAAGATTTTAGAAACCGTGAGGATGTTGGTATAGGAGATTTGGGGGACAACAGGAGAGGGGTGTTTAAGAAGGCAGATAAGCATAAAAATGCTATAATGTACCCTGTACTTTGTATGCTGACTAAAACGCAATTATTTCACAAAACAATGTAAATAAAACGTCTTTTGTAATAGTTAGAATGTCTCAGAGCGATGGAATTATTAGTTATTTTGTGTTAGACGTGAGGCCTTGTTTACTGTCTGGGGAATAGGCAGCACAGAAAATTCTGTAAAACATCACCTCACGTATCTAGGCTGTAATATTCAGTTACTATAAACCCAATTCAAAATTGCTTGTGGCAATCTTAGAAAAATCCCAGAATGTTTAGCTTCAGGTGTGGATGACTCAAGGTACTCAATGTCTTTGAATTATGTCTTGAGTTCATCTTACCAATACTAACTGAACACCCACCACACACACACACACACACACACACACACACACACACACACACTACAATTCTAAAAACCTTTACAATTGTCACTGTATTCCGTAGATTCTTCTAGAGCTCAGCAACACAGGTTCAACCAGAATCTCACATCTGATAATACATGCTGATTGTCTTGGATACTGGACATGGATGGAGTGGACTTGAGATCACTCCCGGTCAAAACATGGACTTAGAAGTGCCTACGCTTACTTACCAGGCCAAGGTTGCCTTTTATGGCTAAGAGGAATTAAATCAGGCCAGTTGGAGGGCCCCCAGAAAAATGGAGGCTTTGGCAATTGAACTGAGAGCAATCAGACTCTTTATACCTTTATCAAAAAAAGAATATGGTGGTAATTGCCAGGATCAATACACTTGTAGTAGCCTGGATACAACGATGTTTGCAAGCTGTGGAAGGTACACAAGATTAATGTCCAAGACCAATTGTCCTGTCAAGCGTCCACGTTTCCTTGTCTTCTAAGGGAATATAGAGAAACTCAATGTGGCTTGAACACTTCCCTGCCCAAGAGATTGCATTAGTCTCTCAAGAACTGGAAGGCACATAGTACCCCAGGAGCCGTGGATCCTAACTTGGGAAACCTATGATGCATGCCTCTCAAGGCAGGAGGGGGCCAACTCTATGGCTGCCTGAGGGGCTCTGTAAGGTAGAGAGTGTTCCAGAGTCAGAGGAAGTGGAGATTTCCTGGAAACCTATACCATCAATCACAGGCCCCTGTGAGAGCTGCTGTAGAAGAGGAATATGGGTTCAAAGGGTAAGTAAATCCTTGAGCATTTTGATGTATGTCACTAATTGTTTTTTTTCCCCCCAGAAAACCAACCAATGTATTGCATCTGTATGGGCTCCTTGAACATTGAAGAAATGTCTTCAAGTAATAAAAACCAAAATTGAAATGTAAGGTGTAGCAACATAGACCTAGATCATTTTACAATGATTAAAGACTTTCCATTAAGCACACTAATCTACATTGCCCATTACTTCTTGTTCGAATCATGTCTATAGTGGTACCTAATTATCATTGTTAAAATGCAGAATCAAACGCCGTCCCTCAAATCGCCAGCTCTGGAGACATAGCAAACGTTCAGATGCTTTCCTGAGAAATTTCCAATTACTCCATTCTCTTCCTAGAAATGACCCCTTATTCACTGACAGATGACCAGCCACAGTTTGTTTTTCTTTGTGAGGGCTTCCTTGGGAACATGGCTTCAGAGAGAAAGAAATATACTGGGAAGGAGAAAATTGCAGACGTATAGTTTCAATGACAGATTTCCAAAACTGGAAATGACATATGTTTTCTATTATCCAATTACTGAACTCTCTGGGCCTGCCTGCCCCAAGACATCTCTGTTGATAAAGAGTCCGATTTCTCAGTGGTGTCTCAAGGCAGTGCCTCCATTTTTCAAGAACGTTTCGCGTGATCAAGAGAATGGTCTCCTTGGCTGTAGTTCACTCTGCAGGTGAAACCTTGGAAGTTTCTGATATTGCTGAGAAGATCCTCCCAGCATTCTCTCTTATGAGCCGTAGTCTGGTTTCATTTCTGTCTCCGTGATAAAATACCTAACCAAAAGCAACTTAAAGAAGGGAAGAGTTTATTTGACGTACAGTCTCAGGCTGCTGGCCCACAGCAAAGGGGGGGTCCAGGCAGGAACTCAGGCATCTAGTGACATCACATCCCCAGTCAAAGGCAGAGAGAGAATAGACCTACCCTTGCTTGCTTGTGCTCAACTAACTTCTTCCATTCTTGCACAAGTCAGGGCTCAGTTGAGGGAATGGTGCCACCCACAGTAGGACGTCAACCAAGGCAGTCTTTGACAGATGTGCCCAAAGGCCAATTTAATCTAGGCAATTTCTCATTGAGATTCCCTCTTCTAAGATGACCTTACAGTATATCAAGTTGACAAACTAACTAGGACAGTGTGAATCTAAAATTATTCCCAGAGTCATATTGATGGCTGATCGCCAGTTCAGGTGAGACTTAATGGGAAGAAGTTTGGTCATTGGGAACAAGTCCTTGCAGGAGACTGTATAGCCCAAGTCTCTTCCAGTCTTCTTTTTGATTCTTACCTGAAATGAGGTGAATGGTCTTTCTCTACCATGTAATCCCTGTCATCATATTATACATTTGGATCTACAGATCCAAAAGCAATGGAGTAAAAAGGAGGTGGACTGAAACCCCTAAACTCCAAGTCAAAATGAATCTCTCATCTCCATAACTTATTTGTATCAATATTCTTGTCGCCATAATGGAATGCTAACCTACCAGAGTGTGGTCAGCAAAATATTTGATGTCAGCACAGCCCTGTTCTTTTACCCTCAGAGTCTGAACCAGGCTCCATGCTACTGATTCTTGACATCAAACATCTTCTGGATTGGAAGTTGAGCATCAGCCGATTTCCATGGTAACAACAATAGGTCCTCAGAGCAAAACCCAATGATGTGGTGTTCATTAGTTTGTGATTTCCGAGTCACAGGACTGTGACAACAAGCTCGGATGCTGTCTCATAAAATGGAGTGCCCCCTCCCCCAAATCTTACTTATAGTCAGCTTGTCAGTAGTGTTCAGTCTTCCCACACAATGTTAATTTAAGACTGAATTTTTGAATCATAGGTTTGTCTATATGGTGTCAGGCATACAACCGTCATGGGTATGCTCTGGGATGTTTTGTGTTGATTGTCAACATGGCAGAAAAATTGTACAAATGGCAGAAAGCTGACTGAACATTAATGCCCACTCATCTCTTCTTCCTGACTGAGTGGACTTGTGGCTCTGTAGTCAGTGATGGAAAATTCTGATAGTAATTTAAGGAGGAAAGGGTTTATCCGTATCACCCTTTCAGGTCACAGTCCATCACTGAAGGAACCTCAAGGCCGAAACTGAAGAACAGCTCATGGAGAGGTGCTGCTTACTGTCATGCTCCTGGCTTGCTCAGCCTGTTTTCTTAGAGCCCCCAGGACCATCTCCCCAGGGATGGCTCCTCCCATAGTGAGCTGGATCCTCCCACATGCATCATCAACCAAGAAAATGCCTCTCAGGCTTACCCACAGGCCTATCTGATAAAAGCAGTTCTCAGCTGAAGCTTCCTCTTCCTGAATCTGTTTGTTGTTGACAAAAAAACTAATCAGAACACTGTGTGTGCATCTGCTGTGACTTCTACACCATGAAAGACTGTGCCCTCAAACTATAAATAAACTCCCTCCTCCTCGAGTTGCGTATGCCAATGTGTTTTGTGGAAGTAACAAGGTAACCGGTATCATCTCTGGCCACGTAGGTTTCAGATGGACTTCGTTCCTCCCTTGATGAACATCTCTGGAGACACTCTACAGGTTGTGGCAGCTTTCAGTTTAGAAAAGCCTTCTCTGTGTTCACCCCACTTCATCACCCTCACAGCACCTACTAGAATGGTTGTCTGTGCTGCCTCTTTTACTGTCTTTTTCCCACATGGACATAAGTTTCAAGGAAAGAGAGCTGTGTCTGGTACTCTTCTCCGTATTTAGGATGCTCCCCCGTATAGCTCAGCGGTTAAGAGTAGCTGCTGCTCTTCCAGAGCATCTCGGCTCGATTTCCCGCAAAGCACTCACGCAGCAGCTCACGCCCACTTCTCACTCAGGTTCCAGAGGATCTGAGGCCCCCTTGTGGTGCCTGTGGATACTGCCCACACATAGTGCACAGACACACAGGAAAACAAAAGCGCTCATACATATAAAATAAATACATCTTTTAAGTGTTTCTCCTTTGAAAAGTACAGAGAACTTTGGTATTTTCTCATCTCTTTTGTCCCATTTCTTTTGTCCCGTTCTAGAATGTGTACACCATTTCCAAACGTTCAACTCCTTTATAATTTTGAAAATGCTCTCTAGGATTTCGTTTATTTTCTGCCACTCTGGAAGAACGACACATGGTGGAATTACTCCCAACAAAATGACAAAATAAATCAGGTTTCCTTTTTTTTTTTTTAAAGTACACACATACAATGGAGTTTTTTTTTTTTTTTAAATGATCTAGCATGCTGTGGAAAGATAGGAAAGAAATCTCTAATGCATACTCTTAAATGAAAGAAGCAAGTCTGGAAAGACTATGTAATGGGTGACTCCAACTCCATGCCACTCTGGAAAAGCCAACCTAAAGTGGCAATCAAAAAGTCAGTGGGCACCAGGGTCTGGAGGAGGGGCCTGAGGTGAATGGGTGGAACATGGGGTTTTTTAAGATGGTGAGGCTGTTCTGCAAGACTATAATGTGGACAGAAGTTATCATGAATTTGCTGTAGCCCATACATGGATTTATTCAAAGCTGAGTCACCATCGAGCTACAGTAATTAATAATAAAGGACTATATCCGATGGGCAGCGTGGGGTACATAGAGATTGAGCTTTTTTTTTTTTTTTTTTTTCGGTGCTGAGGACCAAACCCAGGGCTTTGCGCTTGCTAAGCAAGTGCTCTACCACTGAGCTAAATCCCCAGCCCGAGACCGAGCTTTTCATGTAGAAGCTTCCCCATAAGTTCGTATGTTAGAACACTAGGTGTCCAGATGGTGGCGCTGTTTGATGAGGCGGTGGAACATGTGTATGAGTGTCTCATCCGTATTTATGTGTGCGGGAACCAAAAGAGGGCGCTGGATCCCCTGTAACAGGCATTAAGAATGACCACTGTTATAAATCCATTAAGTGCTGGGATTCCGACTCATCTGGGTTCTCTGCAAGAGCAGCTAATGTTCTTTTCCCCCATTAATTAATTAATCTATTCGCTTCACGCCGTGACATAACCCCCTCTAGTTCCCCCTCACAGGGCCCCTTCCCCGATCCTCTTCTTCCCTTCACCTCTGAGAAGGGAGAGGTTGCACCTCAAGTCACTGCAGCACTTTCCCACTGAGGCCAGACGAGGCAGCCCAGGTTGGGGAACAGGATCTACAGGCAGCCAACTGAGTCAGGGTAAGCCCCCACTCCAGTTGTTGGGGGACCCACACAAAAACCAAGCGCCACATCTGCTACATATGAACCGGGGAGGCAAGCTGTTAGTCCACCCCGTGCTGTCTCTTCAGTTCCACCCTGCCGTTTTATAACCCCTCCCCACTAGAACAAATGAAACGAAACACAGCAAATGAACAAAATTGAAGCGGGGAAAAAAATGATTATAGCTGTATAGCCTCCCTCCCACCCCGCCGCCACCAAGCCCACTTGCCACCCGAACTGTATTCTGTCCCTCTGGAATTGTGTGCCATTTAGTTTTCTGCCAACTTAACACAAACTGGGGTCATCTGAGAAGAAGGGACCTCAATTGAGAAAATGCCTCCACAACGGCTTGAGCTCAACAAGGATATCCTTCTAGCCACCCCTTCACAGGACGTGTCTAGGCTCTGCATAGAAGGATGGGGACTCATTCATGTTTTCAGAATCGTCCTCCAAGCCCCCGAGTCTGCCTTTGTTTTTGGTCCTTTAAGCATGTGCCTAAGTGCCTTGTTTAGGACAAGATAACTGCACCAGGAATACGGGATTGACCTTCATCATCTTAGCTCTCCCAAAATCAGCATCTCACTATTCAGTGTGGGTTGCTAAGGGTTTGCCTCCACACCAGGGGCTTATTAGGAGATCTGCTTATGAACAGGCGTTGGCTATGAGGTGTTAGGTGCTTCCCTGAAGGGAGAATCCAGGGCTTTGAGCTGACAGTGCACAGATCGGTGGGAGGGAAGATGGTAGACCCACTCAAGATGGAGGAAGAGACTGAGCTGTGTCATTGTCAGAAGAAAATAGAGATATTCAGGCTAACATAAGGAAACCAAAGGGACTGTCCTGTGAAGCTCTTGACATTTTTATTTGCGCCAGATTTAAATGGACAAACAGACTCCGAAGAGTACAGAAACCCAAACAACAGCTCCAGAGACTTAAGTGCAGGGCGGAGATGGTCAGTGAGCCCCACCTGCTTAAAATCTTCGTAAATCATGATCGGGCTTCCAGATTGACCCAGAGCCATTCAGAAGCTCATTATCCTGTGTCCTAGGGATTCCCATCGAAAGCTGGTCCAGCTGAGCATATCTAAGAGAGCAGACTGGATGGTTGCATCAGAAGTAGACGATACTGCAGTCGAAGCAAGTGAAGGCCACAGTTAGGGCTGACCATTCAGTGACAGAAAACAGAGACAGGTGTGGGATGGGGAGCACCATCAAAGACATGGGCACAAGCAAAAGGTTGTTGGAAAATGGAGCGTCAACTTCTCCTCCTGTGTTCTGAGGGTACATTCTTACTCCAGCATGCCTGATTTACCTGGTGCCAACAGAACCCAGGGCTTCCCGCATGCTTAGGCAAACCCTCTACCAACTGAGAGTACTTACATCCCAAGCCTGAATTTGCCATTACCTCCTTTTCCAACAGACCAATAATATGAACCTATTTTCATGTGTTTCTGTTCAATGGCATCTTATTTAATAAACATTTCACCCACATTGCACTCGTACCCAATGACGTTGTGATTTGTGCCTAAGCAAAGTCCCAGGTGCTATTTAACACAGGTGCTTGCCTGCTAAGGCTTCTTGTGTCTAGGGTCTCTCCACGGTGCCTTAATACCAAGCAGAGGACTCTTTAAACAGCGATGTCAACACGGAAAAGGATGTGCACCCCATAAGTATGCCATTCAATAAGTCATAGGATACTTGCTTATGATCTGTTGGTTTATGTATTTAGGTAATATGTTTTCTTGTGCGACATTCTAGACATGAACAAGCATCTAAGAAAGGGCACCAAGGACAAACCAAAAAAATTCTCCTGCAGAAGTCCAGATTGGCAAGTCACTGAGTTTATTGGAGTTGCTTACAGGAGTGTGGCTGAAGGATTACTCACGGGAGCATTGATGGCTTCGAAGCACTTGCAGCATTGAAAAGCCCACTGTAGCCTGAGTGACGACTCCCAAAAGCTCCAGGCCAAGCTCTCTGTAGGATGAGCAGGCAGCCCTCTAGCTCACAGAGCCTCTTACAAGCAGCCCCTCTCTCTCAGCAATTGCTTGCTGCTTCTTTAATCATGAGGGAACCGGGGTGAGTCTTTTGAGTTCCATTTTTCCTCATTTTGTGGTGTTTGTTTCCTTTGTCTACCTGGAGGCATTGATTCTACTTGGAGGACTGGTCCAGAGGAGGCTGCTACACGACAATGGGCTCCTTGGACTTTTCGCCATTGTGCACTTTATTGAGTACGTGAGCCTCACAATGAATCCACAAATAATGGCGGTCTTCTGTCTACTGCGTCGATGGATGCTCGGGAGCTGTTGAAACAGTGATGATGTTTGTGGCTTGTGATACACGACAAAGGCCAGCGTTGGACACGAGCTCCTCCTGAGCAGATGGAGCCGCCGCACTCCATCAGTCACTGTGTGTTAAATGGATGGCGGGGGAGAATGAGGAAAGGGCCCGTGCAGATCGGAGATACCACGCAAACTGCGCCAGATGGAGCGAAGTTCAGGCAAGTCTGGGAAATGTATATTTTCTCTAATTTGTTTTCCATGTCTGAACATTTCTCTTACTTATCCTCACTCCCAACCCTGCTCTCCCCTTCGCTTAAAGGACCACCATGATGCCATTTCAACCTCTCCACACAGCGGCGGCCATGATGGGTCTCACATGAATTACACGTGACGCTTGCATGCTACGCACCAGAGCTTTCTTTCCTGGAAACACGCCAGGCTGCACTAGTAAGTGCGGACAATGTCATATAATTTTCAGAGTCTTGGAAAGGGATTCGTCTGAGCTGGGTGTGAGTTCAAATTCTGCCACTAACCTTAGTGGCTCAGGACGCGGGGCATCCCGCCTGTAAGTGTTCATTTCCCTGTGTGTAGAAGAGAAAGGAAGTGGCCTCAACCTCACCTCTGGTGGTGACCGTGAGGAGTAAGCAGGATTGGAAGGGATTCTGCGCTCCAGCACAGGAGATCTCCAATGAGGCTAACTGTTATCATGATTGTTTTTCTCAGATCAAGAGGGTTAGGAGCTACAAACCCCTCTGAGGAATTGTTTGAAAGAGATTCTCTGTGCTCGATAGTTCGGGCTTGTAAATAGCCCGCAGCAAAATCAGTTGAAAACAAGAGCCTCGGGGCAGAGGGAGAAAAGAAAGTGGGGAGCTCCGAGGTGAGGGGGTAAAGATTGAAGAGGAAGGGCTGCCAGGAAGCTTCTCTCCCAGGTACCACCACCAAGGATGCTTCATGCCGTCCCTGGCTTCGCAGCCTTCTTCCCCCCAACCCCTGCAGCCACACGTGTATTCTCGATCGTAAAAATTTGTCATATCAAAAACCTTGTATTGGTAACATATCCTTTAATTTTCACAAATAAAAAAAGATGAGGCGGGGCTGGGGATTTAGCTCAGTGGTAGAGCGCTTACCTAGGAAGCGCAAGGCCCTGGGTTAGGTCCCCAGCTCCAAAAAAAAAGAACCAAAAAAAAAAAAAAAAAAAAAGATGAGGCTTGGATAAATCAGAGAGCAGCGAAGGTGGAAACCAAAAGCTAACTGGGACTTTCCCTGTCAGTAGCCTCGATGCACCATCATTGCAGACATACAGCCCTTATGCTCGCTCTGAATTTTGCTTTGATCTTAACCTGGCGACAGAGTTTTACTTGCGTCCCCGAGGAGTAGACAAACAATTAGTCCTCATCCTGTCAATCATCGAACCACAAACCCCTGATCATCCAGGCAAGGGAACCTGCAGATAATCACCGTGGGGGTGGGGGTTACATCTGCGGTGTGTTTCATAAATTCCATCCATCCTTTGAGGTATGCAGAATTCGAGAGATCTGTGACCAACATCCACCTCGCCAAATCTTTCTTTGCTTTGCGGATGTTTGGACACTGGCCTGTATTTCCAGGTGAGCAGGGGGTGATCACCTTTTAAATGTCAGGTGGGTTGGCAGCCGGCTATGACTCTCACTCAGCCATGTTCACACTTCTGTGTCTCCTCACTAGAGGAGGATGTAACCTCTACCTGCAGAAGAGGTTGGCTGAAATGGAAAAGTGGTCGGAGGTGATTCTAGCCGTAAAGATAATCCAGGGAATGGATCCAAAACAACGTTTGGTAGAAGAGTGGGAGAAACCTGATACTAGAATACTCACCATTTGCTGAATTTGTGGACAGACTCTTTCGAAATGTGTTTTTGTATCTCGGAGTATTTTACCTGCTTGCACGTATGGGCACTACATGCGTGAAGTTCCCAAGAGTCCAGAAGAGGACTTCAGCCCAGAACTGGTGTTGCAGACAGTTGCGAGCAGTCCTGTGGGTGCTAGTGATTGAACTCAGGTCCTCTGAAAGAGCACTCAGTGATCTTAACCACTAAGCCATATCTTCACTCCCATCCATGGCCTATCTTTAACACTGTTATGTTTCACTGTTGTTTTTTAATTTAGGTGAGATAATTAGATGTCTCCAGGAGGACCTCTACCACCCAACAAAGAAGACAGTGCAGGCTTTAAGCGCTTTCACCCTA
Source organism: Rattus rattus (assembly GCF_011064425.1). Classification (NCBI taxonomy): domain Eukaryota; kingdom Metazoa; phylum Chordata; class Mammalia; order Rodentia; family Muridae; genus Rattus; species Rattus rattus. The sequence continues at coordinate 27,595,757 of NC_046169.1, forward strand.
AAGTCCTGCCTCTGCGTCTATATGACATTATAGTATTTAATATTGGCTCCTGAGAAAGAAATGTCTGAAGGCTAAAAGACAGTACAGTTACAATGTAGTTGAAGAATAACGGTGCACATAAGTCCTCCACAAGGACAACAGGGAGGCTCATCGATGTTATTTTACAGCAATTTCCTCTGTGATGATACATTCCATTCTGGAGGGAAGTTCTTAAGAATCAGGAAAGTACACAACTTGAAAGTCTTAGGAAGTCCCAGAAACTGAACAGATGCACAAGCTGCCTGCCCCAACCTGTCCCCACGGTTCCATGGGCAGTAAGGACCACTTATAAGAGTCAGACCAAATGAACTTCCTTTGTAAAAGAGATTCTTCTCCCTGTTGAGGTAGATTCAGGCTGTGCAGAGAACTCCAGGTCACAACCTGAAGTTTGACTAATTTTACTAATGCTGGGGTTGAAAATTGGTTATGGAATGGGCTACTCTATCATAAATGCATGCCGATTATACTCTTGGTCCCAACCACAATTCGACACTCCAAAACAAACAAAAACCCTTGCAATTGCAATCATTCAATTTATCCATGAAGAAGAATACTTTTCATTAAGAATGTTTCAGAGGGTCAGAGAGACAAGAGTTCAGTGGTTAAGAACACTGTTTGATTTTCCAGAGGACCCAAGTTCAGACTCTAGTACCCATCTGGCAGCTTACAACTACCTGTAACTCCAGTTTCAGGAGATCTGATGCCGTTTCAGCCTTTGAGGACATTGTACATATGTGTCATGCACTCACACATATATACACAGGGATTCATTTAAATAAAGATAGATCATTGAAAAAAAATCTCAGAGCTGCAAGATGGCTTAGTAGGTAAAGTTCTTGCTGTGCAAGCATAAAGACTGGATATCGGATCCCCAGTATCCATGTGGACGTGGCTGGCTATGCCTGTGATCACTGGACATGGAGGCAGAGACAGGAGGGTCCCCAGGGGCTTGCTGGTCAACCAGTCTAGCTGAAACAATAAGTTCTAGTCTCAGTGAGAAACTCTGTTTCAAAAAAGGAGACAATGTAGTAACCAGCTCCTTCAATCCCAACACTTGAAAGTCAGAGTCATGAGGAGTTCTGTGAGTACTAGGACAACATAGTCTACACAGAGATTCCAGGCCAGTCGGGGCTATGTAATAAGACCCTGTCTCAAATAAACTGAAAGCAAACAGATAAATAAGAGAGAGAGCAACTGGGGAAGAACCTTAATATTGACCTTTGACCTCCATGTATGCTCACATGAACACTTGCATCTGCACACATGTGTACTTACACGTGCAACTTACATACATTAAGTTAAATTGTCTCACCAAGGCCAGAAACAACACTCAGACGCCTCTCTTTTACAGAGTAGTCAGGACTGGCTGAAAGGGATTTCTGTTGCACACTCTAAAGAAAGCTGTGAACTTAATATAGGTTCCTGAGGAACTGAGGTCTGCAGGTCTGAAGATGATGCGGGTCTTGTAGCTATGATTCTGGCACTGTTTGGGTCTCAGTTTTATTATGGCAAACTCACTATTGACACTTGAAGGAGAAAAAAGTGTAGAAGTGAAAGTGAATGGGGAGAGGTTTGCAAGCCTTGACCATCCAATCCAATTCCTGTTTTCTGTTTGTTTGCTTGTTGTTGTTTCTAAACCAACAGCGTTGGTTGGTTCATTTGGGTGTCTTTTGTTTTTTTGTTTTGTTTTGTTTTGTTTTGAATCATGCCAAGAAGGAAGCCCAAGTCCTCATATCACTGTGCTCCAGAGGTCCAATTAGCACCCACCTTCTCTGCCAAGGCAAACTTGAGGCAGACGGACAGAGGACACAGTTATCCACATCCAGGCTTAGAAAAATAAGGTAGAAACTATTCACCTAAAAGAAAACCATATATGCTTTTCCAAGGAGCAAAGTCTTAGGGGTGGGAGGTAGAGAGGTGGTTAGAGGTTCTAGAGTAAGAACCTTCCGAGCTCTGCAGAATTCTTTGTCCTGGGGCGCGTCCTAAGAACTGGAAAATAGGCTGTCTCAGTGTATATCCTTGTAAACCCACTTCACACCCTCTCCTGCATCTGGGCTGCTACGCTGAAGTTACTGTGAAAAACCGTAAGAGGAGGAAGGAGGAAATATTGAAATCACCTCTCAGAGCTTACCGCAGCTGCAGGACAGGATGTCCCCAGGGGAGATGGAAGGAAGTGAGGTGAGGGTGGGGGCGAGCGGGATTGTTTCCGTAGCATATTCAAGCTCATCAAAGTGAAAGCTATATTCTCTGGGTGCTCACCGCTGACTTTTACAGAGTCATTTTTACTCTGAATCTTACATGTTTTAATCTGCTTTTTGCAAGCACACGGAAGCTAGGTCAACCCTCCACCACTGAGCTATGTGCTCTCTGTAAGAACTACCTTGGAATGTGTGTGTGTGTGTGTATTGTATATGTGCACATGTATGTTGGTGCATGCCCACTTGTGAGCTCCTAGAGAGACCCGAGAGGGATATGGGTGCCTTGCTGCATCACTCTCCACCTTGAGACAGGGTCTCTTTCGGAACCTGGAGCTGGGCTGCCAGTCAGCAGCCCTCATTGAGCCTCTCGTCCCTGTGTCCATAGTGCTGTGACTGTAGGTACATGGGTTTCTACGCCTGGCATCTTTTTGAACGTGCTGAAGACTTAAACTCGGGTCTATATACTCATGAAGCCCAACACTTTACCCACAAAGCCATCTTTCCAGTCTTGAATCTTTTTTCTTTAAGAACAAAAATCATGTCACTTTTATACCACAAACAGTCATTATTACCATCAATTTTGTAGTAACCATTTAAGATATTTTTTCATTTCAGGTAAATTATTCCAACTAGAATTAGCACCACATCTGTAGATATTAATATGACAGGTGATGTCATTGCTCTCACAAACAAACACATCACTCTTTACACCATGTTGCTCCCCTAGACACAGAAAACCTCATTATTTGGTACCTCTCTATCCAACTCCACACCTGCCTTTATTGACAGAATTTGGCTATTTTTGTTTTTTGTTTTTGTTGTTATCATTGTTACTGCAGTAGTCGAGCCATATAACTCAATCATCAAAGACAAACAAACTAAAAAAAAAAAAAAAACAAACCACCATCACCAACAGAATTAGCTGGATCTCAGCAGCAAACATCTCAGCAGCGTGGCGGCAAATGGGGGCATTTGACTGGAAGAAATTAATTCAGCTTTTGATAAGATGAAAATAGCTGTGAACCGTAATCCAGGTAAGACTCACAGCTGTTGGGAGCGGAACAAAGGGTTTGATCGCCTTCTTAATCCACGGAATTGTCTAGACGGGGCTGGCTTCAGTTTTTAACTGATTGCCCAGATATTAGTAGAAGAAAATAGGGTTTTCTGTAAGATTGTCGACGGTCCGTGGCTGTCATAAGATGATTCCAGTTCTGTTGTTCAGGACTACTGCAGGGTGTACAGATAGTAAATCCTTTGCATAAAAACAATAACCATTTGAAATAAGAGTCTAAGCTAGTTTGGCTGAGCCCATGAAGCTGCCAGTAACTCGGATTAGTGGGTTTCCAGTGATATTTACTTATGCATGGTTATGTTACTGAACCTGGAGATGGCAGCCCGTGTGCTCTAAGCCAGGTTCTGCTACCTATGCGCACTCATCCTTTCAAGAAGTCCAATTAATAGAGAAAAGACGGAAAGGGAAATGTATCCAATATGGTTATGTTAGAAAGAAGGACAGAGATCCAGGGCCATTCCTCAAGTCCTGTTAGCACATAGCGAGACTGAAGTTCAAATACAGGGCCAAAGTTGTGCACATCTGAGGAGTCCAGTCGTGGTATAGGCCCGCTCCTCTATGGGCCCATCATGGCCTGGCTTCAGTCTCATCCTGTAAGGCAGGCTGACACATTGCTAGGAGTGTCAAATCTTTAAGGAAGATAAGTTCTCCTCTGGTTGGTGCTTTCTCCTTCTCCCAGCACGAGATTCCTGGGGAAACTTGCCTTTCGTGGGCTCCAGTGTTTCGGCAGTCTGGTGGTTACATTGAGAGACATAGGTATCCCTTCAGAATACCCTTGTTTCTGCTAGGCCTGCTACAGTTGGGGGAAAAGAAGAAAAAGATTAGCACACACCTACGATCTGTGTAGAAGCTTGGACTGCTTTCCTTTAACCTCCCTTTGAGACTCCACAGCTGTTTAATAGTTGACTGTGGTAAACCCACACAAGCCTGTCTTCCACTGTTGAACCACTTCATGCTGGGTTCTGCCCTGGAAACTTTTACCTTGCTCCCCGGCCTGACTGGAGGTTTACATTTCTTCCTCTCCTTAGACAGAAGAGCCCTGTCGCTTCCTAGAATCTTTCCCTGTTGACCATATGTCAACCCTACCACCCCATTCGGGGCTGTCTCTGCCCAACTGACTTGGTTACAACCCTTTCAGTCCCAGCATTTGTCACCCTGGAGTCCTCCCCTCTCTCGTTTTGCTCTTAGGAAAGTTCATGAGAACAGGTGTTCATGGTCACATCCCTGAGGACTTGTGAATGAATGAGCGGTGGTGCTGAGGGCCAATACATCTCTGAACGAGGGACCAGAATTACAAGAAGGTCTTGTGTAATTGCCTCAAGGGACTTCATGATGGGAGGTGGGGCCATGCGGAAAATAATAGGAAAACTTTCGCTTTTCCATCTCCAAATGAGGTCACTTAAAACACAGAAGTTTCCCAAATGAGACAGAAAGAACTCAAAGCCTTGCATGAGTGTGTGTCAAGGCAATGCTTAAAGTGGGTTCTGCGAAGTTAATGAGGACATAATCTTCCCTTTACCTTCAAAGCTCTGTCAGTCTGACGCATGTGCTTGGTTTTGAGGGTGAAACTCAAAGACAGGGGGAAAAAATGTATCTAAGAACTGAGGTGCTGTATTTACACTCGTGTGACTTCCCAGCAGTGCTCTGAGTCACTAACGGTGGTTTTATAGGAGCAAACTATTTTACATTGTCTAGTGTTCACAGCACTGGGCTTGTGAGCCTAGTGTAAGCAAGTTTGCGGAGTCACTGGAAGCATCACCAAGACTCACGCACACCCACCTCTCCTGAAATCTGCCCTGTACTGTTTCCATGTACAGATACACATAATGAGTCACCATACTGTTAAAAATGAGCTATAATTAGGCTTGCAAGCTAACCTCAAGTGGCCACTTTTTGGGGGGTTATAGGGGTGTGGGGGATGATTCTCAATTTTTCTCAGAAGATGCCAGGAGAGCCTGCCACATTCTGGCCATTATAATACCATCGAGATCTGTTTCTTGGTGCTAGAGAGACAGCTCGTTGGTTAAGAACACTGGATTCTCTTCTAGAGAAGCCATGTTCAATTCCCAGCACCCAGGCCAGGTGGCTCATGACCAACTCTAATTTTAGCTTCAGGACCTCCATGCCCTCTTCTTCCCTCCGAGGGCATGTGGTACATAGACATACATGCACGGTCATACCCATACACAGAAAACAAAATAAACCTTACAACAACAGCAACCCCTACTGTTTTGTACATAGCTGAAGATAAGATCTTTCTCAAATACTTGTTTTGCATAAAGAAGCAGGGATATTGAGTGAAAGACAGCAAGCAGGGAGAAGAGATACCTTCGTTCTTATTATCGTCAACTCAAAATCACTTGCTGGTAAAAATAAAGTTCTCTGGCCAGTTCATTCTCCTTACTCCTAGGAGAGGGCCAAGTATCCTAGAACAGTAAGCCAGGTACTTTTGAAGGACCCTGGCTGTGGCTTTGGGATGTACCAGGAACCTCACACCCTGAACACCACCTCATTCTCCTTCATGAGCTCATGATCAGAGGTGATATACCCTTTATCCCAGGAAGATTTCTCTAGTCACCTTCTAAAGATGTAACCCTATTTCCCTCCCCCCCCCCTTTCTCCCCCCCTTTCTCTTCCCTCCCCTCCTCTTCACCCTCCCCTCCCCCTTGCACTCCTCTTCTCCTCCCCGTTGCTCTCCCCCTCCTCTTCCCCTTCACCCTCCTCCTCGCCCTCTCCTTCTCTCTCTATGTATTTAGGCTCTGACTAACCATTGAGCCGTCCATGCCTGCCTCTCTCTCTCCACACACATGTCTCTTTCTTAAAAAGCAGCATGCTAACACAGGACACACACTTGGGTACACTGTGGGTGTCACATGCTCTTGGCAGCATTCACACAGCTGCACCATTTGAGCAGCACAGAAAGGTCACTAGGTCAAAGTACCTGTGTGGATGTTTATCACTGAGTGTTAATTCCTTAGCTTAGGCCTGGATAGAGTTAAGCACTGCTCATTTTGTTCAGGGCACGGTGGAATTAATGTTCTTATAGATGGGGGGGGAGGCCAATTGGAACCCACACCCATACAATTCTCTTAAAGTATAGCAAAACTGTATCTATATACGAAAATACACCTTTTCTTATAGGTTCCATTTTTCATCAGCATTCTGTCTAAAAATCTTCTAGAAAGAAAATATACTGAAGTGTTAATAATAGATTTAAAAAACAAGAGTGAGAACTGGAGAGCTGGTTTGGTGATTAAAAGTTGTTCTTCCGGGAGACCCAGGTTTTGATTCCCAGCACTTAACAAAGTGCCTCTCAACAATGCACAACTCTAGTTCCAGGGGCTCCAGTGCCCACTTCCGGCCTCCATAAGCACCAGGAAGGCATGCGTTGTTCTAACATACATGCAGACAAAGTGCTCATACATATAAAATAAAAAATAGATGGTCTTTCAAAAGAAAAAAAAATAGAACAAAGGCTTAGAAAGCACAGAGCCTAGAGCCAAGCTCAGAACTGAGTTGCCTTTGTCAAAGCTGTGACATATAGAATTAAAAATCCCTCAGCGAGCTGTGCAGCCGTGAAGTGAGGAACATATTTGGGTCTCAGATTTTCTTTTTCTTTTCTCTGGCACTTATAATCCTATCCTCGAACAAGGAGATGATTCTCAACCCTCCCCAAACTATTTAGTTTGGAGGGAGAATGGCAGACACAGATATTGATCTTACTTCCTTCGACTTCATGTTGAGAGACACACGAGGAGAGACGATATTGTTTTCCTTAGACCGGCTGCTGCACACCAAGTATACAGTGAGCATCGCTAAGCAGCAAAGTAGGCTGGGAGGTGGCCTCATAGGTAAAGTGATTTCTGCCCAAACATGGTGGTCCCGAGTTCAGATCCCTTTCACCCTTCTAAAAAGCTAGGCATGGGCATGGTGTTGCCAGAGCATGTAAATAGCATGTAACACCCAAAGTGCTCAGGGTATGAAGACAGACAGATCCTGGGGCTCACTGACCACCCAGACACCTAATCACACCAAACCTGTGGGCTCCAGGTTCAGTGAAAGAGATTGTCTCAAAACTTAAGGGAGAGAGCAATTGAGGGAGGTAGGTATTCAATGTTGATATCTTACTTATATATGCATGCATGAGTGCACACACACATTAACAAAACATTTACACATACAAAGCAACACATGCATTCACATGAACTTGAATGTATACATATATCACACAGGCAAGTGCATACACATGCCTTTTACACAGACACAGACACACACACACACACACAAACATGTATGAACCCACAAGACCATGTATGAAAACCAAATACACATAAAGGTGAGCAGCTCATATCTGCCACAGTAGCCAAGGCATAGGACCAGCCATTATGAATCTAGACCTTGGGGAATATTCAAAAGTATTTAATGGATGAACAATCACCAAAAGAAGTGGCAAATGCCCTTACTGAACACTAGAAAGAACATTACTCACCACAGAGGAACGATAAGCCAGAGCTTGTCCCACACATCATGAACATCTGTCCTTATTCCCCATCTGCTCCTTCTCAGTCAGCTTCTGTGGCCATGATAGAATTGTAATGGAAAAAGCTAAGGGCCTTATGCTCAGCACCAGTGTAGTGAGGCTTCATCCACCTAATCCTGAGGCCACATGTGGCCCTATACGCTGGAAGTCTTTGATCTCCCTCTGTCCTGGGACACCCCCTTCTCAGCTCTGCCTCACTTCCTCTCCCTTCTTCCTCCTAACTTTCTTATTTCTAAAGGTCCTCATAAAGGGAAACTTACCATGTCTCCTGTCTAAACCCTGAACCTGGCCACCATAAGGGGCTAGAAGACATGTGTGAAAATAGTGTGTGACTCAGAGGCCAGGCTTCCAGAGGAGGGACAAAGACAGATTGACTGGAGGAGTCAGAGAAAGTTACTGATAGTGAGTGTGTGAGTCTGGCTGCAGGTTACAAGGCCCCTGGGTTTAAACTGACTGCTATTTGTAGAGAAATCTTGATGCTAAGGGCCCATCAAGGTGGGGAAGGAGGAGAAGAGGAGGAGGAGGAGGAGGAGGGAGGAGGATGAAGGAGGAGGAAGAGGGGGGGAGGAGGGGAGGAGGGAGGGGAGGAGGGAGGAGGAGGAGGGGAAGAGGGGAGGAGGAGGAAGGAGGAGGAGGAGGAGGAGGAGGAGGAAGAGGAAGGGGAGGAGGAGGAAGAGGAAGAAGAAGAAGAAGAAGAAGAGGAAGAAGAGGAAGAAGAAGAAGGAAGGAGGAGGAGGAGGAGGAGAGAGAGGAATCTGGGATTGGGAGTTAAGGTGTGAAGTTATGGTTGCTGGAGACACCTCCCCCTCCTGTCCTTTACCCTCCTCTTCCTCCCCACTTAGACCTGAGAGCTACACTCTTGCTCCCAGGCAAGGTGGGCTCTCCTGGCAACCTGGTGTGTGGGCAGGGCTCTTCTGTGGAGCTGAGAGGCCACACACAGTCTTTCTTAGACGGGAGGAAATTTATGGCAGCTGTCAGTTGGAGGTCTGGGGTTGCAAAAGAAACCCATCCCAGCTGGCTCAGGTTTTTGAGTGAGTGAGGTAACTCTGTACCCCAATTCTGGGTGAGTCTGTTCTAAAATGAGCATTCATTGCGACGCACTGCTGCTTGGTATGCTGGTATGTTTTAGCTGCCTGTCAAGAAGTGGCATTTTCAGAATTACTGAGTCCAAAGGATTCTGTAACTTACAGTGTGATTTCTCTCTGCTTACCTGTTCTACTTAAGACATTATTATTTTAGCATCCATTTGAGGACCTTATAGTTACTATGGTCACCACCACCACCACCATCATCATCATTACAATAATTGTCTTCACAATCATCACCATAATCACCATCACCATCATGACTGTCATCATATGACCACCACTATCGCCATCATCACCACCACCACCACCATCATCATCATCATCATCACATCCTCGTCCTAGCTTTATTTACCAGTGGACAGAGAATACTGTACTGTACTTCATCCCCTTACAATGTGCTTGGAGTGTTTTGAAAGTCTTGAAAATGGCCAACTTAAGTAAAGGCTCCATAGTTTGTTGTCGTTGGCTACTCTTTCTAAATATGCCATTTGGCTCAAGGCTGAAATTTTGTTCAAAACTTCCTGAATTACTGGTGATTTGATACCATCATTCTATTCACAGGGGAGAAGAGTTTGTTAACATCTTATACTGTAACTGTGTGTGTGTGTGTGTGTACATATAAATATGTATCCAACCATAAATATTTATAGGTGTGTAACAACATACATTATATATATACATATATATATATATATATATATAGAGAGAGAGAGAGAGAGAGAGAGAGAGAGAGAGATGGTGTCTTAGGGTTTCATTGCTGTGAAGAGACACTAAACACTATGACCAAGGCAACTCTTATAAAGAAAAGATTACACTGGGACTGGCTCAATGTTTCAGAGGTTGAGTCCATTATCGTTATGGTAGGAAGCATGGCAGTGTGCAGCAGACATGATGATGGCAAAGGAGCTGAGAGTTCTACATCTTGATCTGAAGGATGTCAGGAGGAGCCAGAAGGGGATCTCTTCTGCAATGGGAGGAACCTGATCGTTGGAGCCCTCAAAGCCCACCTACACAGTAACACACTTCCTCCAACAAGGCCACACCTCCTAATAGTGCCACTCCCTATGGTCAAGCATTCAAGTGCATGAGTCTATGGGGGTCAAATCTATATATGGCATATATATATGGTTATAAATACATGTTTTTTATATATGGTTATATATATTATAGCCATACTATATCTTACACCATAACATATATATCATATATATCCATATAAATACATATAACATATGGTTGTATTATATGTTATATGTGTCATAGCCATAAATATACTACATATTTCCATATACATAATATATATTGTTATGTATTTATTTATGACATATGGTTATATGGTTATAGCATAAGATTCAACACACCCTTTCCCTGTGGATAGAACAATTGTATCAAATCACCAGTAACATATATGTGTTTGTATGTGTATATGTACATATGTGTAATGTATATATTCTATTTGGTTATGTGTTCCTTTTTGTTTAGCCACTCAATCCCAGCTCAATATCATTGTATCACTACAACTCTTTTGCTTTAAAATCTGAACTTCATACAGAAACACCAGAGTACACTCACTTCCCAGTAAGACAGTGGGCTTCTCTAGGCTTTTATAGTTGCCCACTCAGTTTCCTTGCATCAGAACTCTTCTCTGGAATCAACCTTGGGAAAAAATGGTCACCACCACCACAACCATCATCATTACAATAATTGTCTTCACAATCCTCGCCATAATCATCATCACCATCATCACTGTCATCACATGACCACCACTGTTGCCATCATCACCATCACCATCACCATCACACCACCACCACCACCACCCACCACCACCACCACCACCACTGGATTGTAAGGTTTCCTTCAGTTGAACAAAACTCACTGCTTTAGCTGGGGTTCTCTACAGGAATAGAAACAACGGGGTGGGGGGATGAATAAAGGTGTGAGTGGGTGGGTGGGTATGTGTGTGTGCATGCGTGCATGTGTGTAAGAATTTAGTAAGTCAGTTTGCACTAACATATGGACAGCTGCCTCACACCCGAGAGGTTAAGAACTGACCATCACTCTGTACTGTCCTTGAGACTGGGTACCTCGGCAGATAGAATGAGTCCCACCGTAGTAGTTGCCTCTCACAGTAGCTGCCTCTCACCAACAACCCAGTGGTTTCTCAGTCCACAAGCCTGCCTGCCTCCACTCTCCCAATCTGGCATCTGAAACCTAAGTTTCACGGATTGCCGCTGGTCCCTCATGCACAACGGAAGCCTTGAAACGCTGGCCCTGATATCTGTGACGGAATCGGCACCAACACCAGGACCAGACACCCCAACAGCCAGAGGAAAGGCTGAGAGGGCAAAAGGAGAGTAACCCTCCTCTGCCACACCCTGTTAGCCTGGGCTGCTACCAAAGGGTATCCTACATCCGTGGAGGCAATCAGGATGCTGCTTCATGCCAAGCTCCCAACCGGGGTGATTCCCACTTGAAGGAGGCTGATGTAAAAACTAACCACGATACTGAGGTTTTATATTTGCGTTGACGTAAGTCCATTTGAGTTTGCCAACTTCCGCAACACATTTGTGTTTTCGTATATTGATACTGTTCTCTATGCATTCTCTAAGGAGGTGTTTAACCAATAGCACTTGAAAAGAGCAGTGTCTAATGTTTACCTAACAAAGCTACGGAGGACATTCAAGACACAGGCAGGCTGCAGAAGGCAGATGTCTGAAGCTCTTCAACGAAAGATTTTTGTGTGAAATCCAGTTTGGCACACTGGATAAAATCAATATCATCTGCCAGGACCTGAGTACTTTTCATTGTCATGACAGGGCTGGAGACTTAGCTCAGTCAGTAGAGTGCTTGCCTGGCACCTAGGAAGCCATGAGGTTTGATCCCCAGGACTGCAGAGGCTGAACATGGTGCTACACTGCTGTAGCCCCAGGCCTTGGAGATCAGAAGTTCAAGACTACCCTTGGCCTTGTAGCAACTTCAAGGCTGGCCTGAGCTACATGAGTCACCGTCTCACAAATAATTATAATAATAAAAAGAAAACAAACCTCAGTGAATGCTTAATGTTTGTTCTCAATAGTGTTCAGTCTGAGTGGATACTGACCTGCCATTTTTTCTGTGGTCATTTTTTTTCATAGAATAATTAATAGGATGATGAAATTCTGCAGAAACTCATGATTCACACACAATCACAGGGCAGGATCCCCATTAAGAACCATACTGCTCTTGTAGAGTATCCAAGTGCTATTCCCAACACCCAAATCAGGTGGCTCACAAATGCCTGTAATTTAAACACCTGGGAAGCTGACGCCCTCTTCTGGCCTCCATGAGCACTGCTCTCATATACAAATACCTTCATACAGATGTGTGTGTGTGGGGGGGTGTGTCTGTGTGTGTGTGTGTGTGTGTGTGTGTACTTTAATCTTTGAATATGAGTTATTTTCCATATCTCACATACATGATCACACCCCTTTCAAATTATTTTAAATATATTATCTAAGGACACCTTTCCTTTGAAGTAGCTTTGATCGCTCACTAGTGCTGGATCCTGTTTAATGACAATATAGATTTTATTATTAACTAAACATCCAAATATCATGGCAAGGAAGAGAGAGGGGGAGGAAAGGAGGGAGGAAGAGAGAGACAAAGACAGAGAGGGGAACAATAAATGATTTTAGAACTCATGGATTGCGTTGCTAGCATGGTCGCTATGAGTGTGTCTTGGAGAGAGGCAGAGCTCCGAGAACTACATGTCCTGAGGACTTCATACAGAGCATCATTCTGTCCTCACAATCATCGCGTCACTCCTAATCTACGAGTTGTGTGAAAACTCTTCAGGGGATTTCCAGCCCCTCACTGGGCAATATCATTGGCACTCACAGTAATCGTGATTGGTCTTTTTCGAACATCATTGCTGGAGCATATTAATGATTCATCCACCACCTCCGGAAAGGAGTTAGAGATGTAGAGTTTTAGAAGCCCCCACCAGGCTTAGAAAGAATTTGGAGATGTGGATTGTTAGTAAGTTGGGTTAAGATGTTTTGGCAAGGGGCTTCGATATAGAAAATCCTGAGGAACAACTTAAAGTCCTTCCCACTGCCTTCAGATCAATATGTAGAGCTCTCAGCTCCCTCTCCAACACCATGTCTGCCTGGACACTGCCATGCTTCCCGCCATGATGATAATGGACTGAACTTCTGAACCTGTAAGCCAGCCCCAATCAAATGTTTTCCTTTATAAGAGTTGCCTTGGTCATGGTGTCTCTTCCCAGCAATGGGAACGAAGACAGGAACAGGAACATAGCAGCCGGACGAGTACTGGCTAATGTGTCTCTCTTGCCAAAGCTGGTGTAGTGATCAAGGTGATGATTAATTTCTTGTACCCATTTTTGCCCTCAGATTCCTGGATATGATTTAATAAAAAAAAATGGTTAATGAGTAGCTGTGTACCCTAAGGATTTGAAGTAGAAATGACTGATTGTTTTTACATAAAAGTTTAGGTTCGTGATATTTTTAAAAAAGATTTTTATAAGATTACTTTTTAAGATATATAATAAAACAATTGATTATTTCTCTGTGACTGTAAATTTGCAGGCTGGCAGTAAAAGAAAATGGTTCAGAAAGTCACCTTGCTTGTTTACACTTTATTAATTTATAACAAGTTTCTTACTTATGATTGTATGTGGGTTCTTGGGAATAATTTGTCTTTCACCTGTACTGTGTAAAAAGTTTATTCATGTAAAAGGCATTGTGGAACATACTGTGCTTTTTTAAATAATCTTTCACTAGAAGAAAAATAGAATGCAACCACATTGTGATTTTTGTACTGCTTGAAAGATTTTGCTCAGATATATAAACTGTGGGGGAGAGGGGAAATAAAGTTGGTGGAGCTTTGCTCCATCCACCAAATGTGTGTGTGTGTGTGTATGTAAAGTGGTTGGAGTTTGTTAAGCTTGTATGTGTGTGCATGCCTGTGTGTGCACATGTGTGAGTTTGTGTGTGTGCATGTACATGTGTGTGAGCACATATGTACATGTGTATCTATGTGTGTGAGCACATATGTGCCTGTGTGTCCATGTGTGTGAGCACATATATGCATGTGTGTATATGTGTGTGTGTGTCCGTGTGTGTCTGTGTGTGCACGTGTGAGTTTGTGTGTGTGCATGTACATGTGTGTGAGCAATATGTGCATGTGTGTCCATGTGTGTGAGCACATATGTGCATGTGTGTACATGTGTGTGCATGTGTGTGTGTGTCTGTGTGTGTTCCTTCATCCCTTCTGCCAGCTCCACATACTTTCTCGTCAGCCCCAGGGAGTATTTCGACAGCCTGGAGAATCAAGCTTTGTTTACTCAGAGAAAAGTCTGCTGAGTTATCAGTCACCAACTCTACACGGGGCACCTCAGTTTACCCGTTGTGTCAAAGCTGGTTTTGACATCCGAGCATTCTTATTCTTTCGAATTTGAGTGCTAAGTGGGAATGCTGATAAAAACACCAAGTAGAAAATGCAGACACTTGCTCAAGAGGCACAGCGCTGCCATCTGTTAGTCACCAATGTTGGCAGGGTGGCTCAACTGCCGATCTGCAACCCCTCCACCACATACACACGCCTCAAATCTTCCATGGTGTTTTAATTTGCAAAGGAGAAAAATAAACAGCTTTTAAAAAAAACAACAACAACCACCAAGTAATCTTGCTTCAGTTCTTCCTAAGCCCCTTTCCCTGGTGTCAAGAAATGTTAGGGCGGCGAAAGGGCAGGCTTGACTTTGCTTTGTTGAATAGGGTGCAGACTGAATGAGAGAGCACACTATGCTTATCTAGGTGCTGTGGCACACAGTGGGTGCTTTGTGGATGTCCAAGGGATGATTTTACTCTCTCTAGTCTTAGCCTCTCCAAATGGTACCTAAATGTGCCTCCTATGCCATTCACCTCCTCACATACAGTCTCCTGTTTGTTGATCTCACACTGATGGTTCTGTAGGACCCCTTCTGATGCTCCCTCTTTTCTCAGCACCTTGCACAGCCAGACCTGCCTATTGTCTATTATACCCCCTCTCCTGGCTCTCAGAAATACTTAGAATACCTTGCAAGCCTCACTGGAGCTTTTGAGACCGTGTTATAAGTCAGACACATCTTGGTTTAATTTCTGATTTTCTCATGGGATCTCTGCCTGACTTTAGACCATTGGTTCTCAGTCTTCCTAAGGCTGTGACCCCTTATCACAGTTCCTCATGTTGTGGTGACCCCAAACAATAAAATATTTCATTGCTACTTCGTAACTGTAATTTTGCTACTGTTACGAATGTTGATGTACATATCTGATTTGCAGGATTTCTGATTTGTGACCACCCCCAAAGGGGTTTGTGACCCACAGGTTGAGAACTACTGCTTTAGACAAAGAATCCAGTTATATGAGCTACTTTCCTCATCTGAAAAGCTAGGAAAAACACAGTAGTGCCTGCCTCTTTATCCTGTTAGGAGAATTAAGTGAACTGGCTTTGTAGCAAGGAATTAGAACACAGTTTGACATCTTCTTAGCACTTGACAGACACTCGCTTTTAAAGTTATAATTATTATGGTCATAATGCTTTGAATTATCAGTCACTTTGAGAATTTTCTATTTTCATCTGTGAGACTAAAATGTGTTTTGGTTCAATTCAGAGTACCTTCGGAGAACTTCTCCTGAGTTGTGGCAAAGTGAACTCATGTATGAAACACATGTAATTTCACTCCCAGAGTTAGCATGGAAGAGGAAAAATAGTCCTGATCAAAAACACTCTTGCAAGTCTTCTGAGCCAGTCATAAATACATCTCTGTTTTTGAATATGTACATGAGTATTTTAAAAGATTAAAAACTATGCTCCTCAAAGAACCGAGAGTCAGTAAGAAGAGAAGACCCTTCAGTATTGCCATTATCCTGCCATCAAGGAGCTAGCCAGGAAGCTGTGTGAAGACACTAAGACTGCTCCCTTGTCTGATGGGTAATCCCATCTAATTCCTCTCTCTCCTCAGCCTCCATTTTGTGTGAGCTCAGAGTGAGGATTTGAGGGATGGCAAGTTCGAAGTTACTCTGGGTTAAATTCTTCTAGCGCCTCAAATTTTCCTACCACAGTGCAAAGCTGTATAAGACAAAGTGTTAATCTTCCATTTTAGTTTCTTTCCTTGTCGCTGTGACAAAGTACCCCGGCAAAAGCAACTGAGGGGAAAGAGGCTTATTTTGGGTTATGTAATTCAAGGGTACAGTCCGTTATGGGGAAATCAGGGAGCAAGAGATTGAGGAAGTTGACCACATTGCCCCTGCAGTCACATAACAGAGAGAGATAAATCTCAGACAATCTCATGCTCTCCTGTCCAAACATTACAGGATACTGTGTAGGGAATGGTGCTGCCCACAGAGATGTGTTGAATCTGGAAAGGCTTGTTTCTTTATTGGATATCAGAGCTTGGAATGGGCTTGCAATGCCTCTTGACCAGACAGTGCCTAAGAGATGGGGAATTAGCTCGGTGGGTAAAGCACTTTGTGTGCACCAGAGTTTAGATCCTCGGGACCCAATCAAAGCTGATTTGGGAGCAGCCATCTCCCTGCAATGCCAGCTCTCAAGAAATCAAGACAGAGGATCTCTGGGAAACTTGGCTGGCTAAACAATTGGGGATGGGCTCCCCTAGATGTCCTGAAGGCAAGTGGGACTTCCACAGGTAATGACTGTGGGAGCTTTCTTTGGTGACTGTCTATGTATATTAAATGCTTATAGGGACCTTTGCCATAAGATTTTCTTGTGAACGTTAACATGAATTTCTCATGCTAATAAATAGTAAGGAATAGATCCAGAAGAAGTATAAAGGGATTTGTTCTTTCACCGGAATAAAAAGCATAAATAGACATTACAAAATTCCTGGAGGAATACATCACTTGAGGGCAGCTGAAGGGATACAGGCTTTATTTTGGCAGCCCAAGGATTGTCAGTGCAAACCCCTGTGTCAGATAGATCATAGTGACTGAGCAGCTCCTGATTGTGGTAGGTGATGGCAGGAGCTAGAAGCTGTCTGCTCAGAAGAGAGCAGACCAGGAAGTAGAGAACCATAGACATCAAGGTGGTAAACCAGAAAGCCCAAGTCTAAAGACCCTAGAGTTAGCCTTCACCTTCAGAGGACTCCACAGCCAATCAAAATGGGACCACCAGTTGGAAACGGAGTGTTCCAACCCAGAGCCTGTCGGGAACATTTCACATCCACACACAAAGTCAAGTCTCTGGATGAACTGTGTGTTCCTGTTTTGTAAGCAAACAGCTTCATCTCCCTCCTTTTAGCTACAGTCTGTTATATCCATGTATTTAAACGAATTAATGTACAGTTTCTGAAGTCTCCATGCCAGGGAAAATTCAGGGTGTCATTTATAACTGCAGGCTGACCCTGTTCCAAAACAATGACCCTGAGACTTACTATAAATGCCTAGGCCACAACTTTGTCTCATTCCCCAACTAGCTCGTAATTTCATTAACCAATTTATTCTATTCTATGAGTACCATATAGCTGGTGTCATTTCCTCAGGTTTCATGAGTCTGTCTCTTCAGAGTTCTGGGGGAATCCTTTCCCACACATGACTCAATCCCAGAATTCCTCTCTTCCTACCAGAACTCCCACCTTCTATTTCCTGCCTCAGCTGATAGGCCATTAGCTTTTATTGACAGGTGATACTTTGTATAGAAACACACAAGAGACTTTCTCTACAGTCAAGTGAGTGGAGTTGAAAACTTCTGGGCTAGATCAAGGAAACAATACCATCTTTTGCAACACTGTTTCATTAATACACTGGGAAAGATGGATGAATCAAAGATTCTTGCTTCATTGATGGCTTTGAGTTTTTAAAACCCTTTCCCAGGTTCCCCTTCTTAATTCCGCCAATTTTCAACATAGATGTGGATCACAAAAACCCTTTCCCAGGTTCCTCTTCTTAATTCTGTCAGTTTCTAACATACATATGGGCCACACTGCTTTCAGACAATCGGTTTTCTGCCTCACTGAAAAGAATTATGTCTTCCTAAGCTCTTTGTAGCCTCTTAGCTATAATCACTTGTCCTACCCAAAGGACCAGCCTTATTTGTGAGTTTGAAGTCTTGGCTGTGTAAGATATGTTATTCAAACCAAACATTTGTCTTGTTTAATAGACCCCTGTTAAAATCCCTTCTGCTGCCTCCTAAATCCACGCTCTTTTTCTGTCACCAAAACTGCTTCATGACCTACAGTTATTTCATCCTTGAATGAAAAGACAATTGGTCCAAGTTTGGTATTGTGTCATGAATACGAGTATTTCTCAACCCCCATGAATTTCTTCAACAATAGTGGTGGGGGTAGGGAGAGCTTTCAAAGTAGATTTCCACAGATGAAGAGATGGAAAAAAAAAGTCTGGATGAACCCTTCCTTTGTGGTCTGAATAGGAAATCAATTCTTGTGTGTCTTAGTCAGGGTTTCCATTCCTGTACAAACATATGACCAAGAAACAAGTTGGGGAGGAAAGGGTTTATTCAGCTTACTTCCACTTTGCTGTTTCATCACCCAAGGAAGTCAGAACTGGAACTCAAGCAGGTCAGGGAGCAGGAGCTGATGCAGAGGCTATGAAGAGATGTTACTTACTGGCTTGCTTCCCCTGGCTTGCTCAGCTTGCTCTCTTATAGAACCCAAGACCACCAGCCCAGGGACAGCACCACCCACAATGGGCTGGGTCTTCCCACCTTGATCACTAGTTGAGAAAATGCCTTACAGCTGGGTCTGATGGAGGCATTTCCACAACTGAGGCTCCTTTTTCTGTGGTAACTCCAGCTTGTGTCAAGTTGACACACAAAACTAGCCAGTACAATTGACCCCCTGTCAACTTGACACACAAACATCACTATTAAGCCTCGACTCTTACTTTCTTATTCATCCCCAAGATCTAAATAA
Source organism: Rattus rattus (assembly GCF_011064425.1). NCBI lineage: Eukaryota > Metazoa > Chordata > Mammalia > Rodentia > Muridae > Rattus > Rattus rattus. The sequence continues at coordinate 27,614,625 of NC_046169.1, forward strand.
CTTTGAGAGTCCCACAGTTTTTACATATTAAAAGTTCAATCCCTTTAACATATCCAATATCTTTTAAAATTCAAAGTCTTTTTAAAATTCAAAGTCTATAAACTATGGACTCCACTAAAATACTTTTCTTCCTTCAAGAGGGAAAAATATCAGGGCACAGTCACAATCAAAGCAAAATCCAACGAACTGTCCAATGTCTGGGATCCACTCAAGATCTTCTAGGCTCCTCCAAGAACTTGGGTCACTTCTCCAACTCTGCCCTTTGTAGCACACATCTAGGCAGTCTGTAGTGGCTATTCCTGGTTGCCAACCTGACTCTATCTGGAATGAACTACAATCCAGAATTGGAAGGCTCACCTTTGATCCTGATCTTGAGGCTGGGAGATACAAGTTTCTGACCTGGATCTTGGCACGGTGATCTTGAGGCAAAGTGGCTATGAGTCCTAAGGAGCTTAAGGCAAGGAGACCTCTGAGTTCAAGGTCACCTGGGACAAAGCAAGTCCCAACCCCAGGTGTGGGGTACACACCTTTGATCTGGGACACACCGTCTGCTGGAGACTTATATAAGGACATTGGAAGAAGAAAGAGTCTTTCTTTTTTTGCCTGCCTGCCTGCCTGCCTACCTCCTGGGACTGAGTCATCGATAGATCATTGGACTTCCATTCACAGCTGCTGCTGATCATTGTTGGAGAGTTGCACTACAGAGTGTAAGTTATCAACCAATTCTCTTACTATATAGAGACTGCTCATAAGTTCTGTGACTCTAGAGGACCCTGACTAAGCCATTGTGCTTTTATACTAGTGCTGGGGACGAGCTGGTGGTCAGCTGTCTGAGTTGGGATTTGTGTCATATCTGATATCGACTGCTCAGATCATGATTGACTGCTCAGATCTTTTTGTTGTTTCTCCCTGGACTGGTACATGAACGGCCTCTCTGAACTGTCACATACTTGATGTCCCAGGTCCTCTGTGTGGAAGCTTCATAGGGTTCCTATGAAGTCATTGATCCTTCTGAAGACTGGACTCTACAATGAGGTAAACCACCAGCTTGATTAACCTCGTGTCTTTTATATCCAAGACAATACAGTGGTGGAAACTACCAGCATCTCTGCCAGTCCACGCTCTTCAGGACAAGTCTCTGGAAGCCGCATGGAAATAGGTTTCAATTAGAAGAAATAATCCACTAATGGGTAGAAATAGTCCAAGAATAAAATTGACTGAGTGATATGCCGCAGAGGCTCACAGGAGGAATGCACTCACTACTGTCTATGCAGTTTAGTATGTGTGCAAGGAATCATGGGAGCATCTGCCTCAACATGTCCTTCTGTGTCAGTAGAAAGCCAGGATTCCACCAGACTAGGACAAAATCTCCATCAGGAAAGACAGACCTACTTTCTCATTTACCTTCGTTATTTATTTACTTGTTTATTTGTTTATTTATGGTCCTGTGGACTGGACCTAGGGTTTCATATGTGCTAAGGGAGGGTCCTAACATTGAGATATAACCAGAGGCTATTTTAACTTTTTCTGTGAGAGGAGATCCCACCACGCAGGCCCGAAAGTCTTGAAGCTCACTCCATAGAACAGGCTGGAATCAGACTCAGAAAGAGTCAGCTGTCTCTGTCCCCCGGGTGCTGGGATTAAAGCCACCTACCACCACACTTGACTTTTAACTTTCTCATTTTTGAGGTAGGGTCTCTCAAAGTTTCCTAGACTGGCCTTGAACTTGGTCTCTCTGTCTCGGCCTAGGCTGAGACATCACCAGACCTGATGACAATGATTGTTCTTGATTTTCTTTTTCCTTTTCTTTTTCTTTTTCTTTCTCTTTAGAGGCAGGGAGGGATGTAGCTGATGGGTCTTCTCTGCTCAGCTTCCTGTATTTATAGTGACCCTAAGGCACTTCCACAAAGAACCTGATATTTGGGGTAACTGCACATACAAAAGGCACTCTTGGAGATTGTGGTGTGGTCACTGTTTTTGCATCTGAACATCAAAAAAATCGAAAGACAGACAGACAGACGGACACACACATATACATACATGTAACAAAGTCTATCACGGAGTGCAAGTGTCTCCCTTCCCTGAATTTTCCTCTCTCCCTTAGAGGAAGTAAACATCCTTTGACAGCAGGCTTAACAGTTACTCCAGTGTAGCTGCTCCAGGCTGGCTGTCTAATTTGGGATTTGGTTCCCGCTGGCCCTGTGATCTTGCAGATTACACAAATGCTGTCCGTCCCCTGGTTCCCTGTCTCTTTCCCTAACAGTGAGCATGAATCCCCTCCCGGGCTGTGTTTGAAGTCAGAGCTGAATGTCTTGATAGTGTCCCCATGTTCCTCCTCCAGGGGAGAAGCCTTTACTGCTGGCACTGACAGTTATTGCCAAACAGTGCCTGGAGATGCTGCAACTGTAAACGTTTTACCATCTTTGCTCCCTGTGATGTGACGGTAGGGCTCCCTACACCTACAGAGAGAGAGAGAGAGAGAGAGAGAGAGAGAGAGAGAGAGAGAGAGAGAGAGAGCGTTTTTAAGGTCTACGACTTAAAAGCTTCACTGTGCTGCAAATCCAGACCCTTTCCCGGGGTTGCTTGTTGGTCTCCGTACATTTTTTTGAAATGTTCAAAGAAGGATTCAGGGGTCCCGATACTCAATTTTCTTTAAAGTAAAAGGTATCAGTGAGTTGAGGGTTTTAGTTGACAGGAAGGTAAGAAGAAAACGGCTATGTTTTGTGGCTCCCTCAGCACCCTCTCCCTTTGGCTTAGCTCGAAAATGCTTGAGTGTTGTATCATAAACTTGCAGCAGCTGTGGTTTCCTGCCCAGGACCCTTGCAGAGCAGAGGAAGGTAAAATAAAAAAACAAAAACCCTCATAAAACAGAGGGAAGGGGAATGAGCCAGGAGGAGTGCAGTGTACTGTGCTATCTCCATGAGCACAGCAGCCCGGGATTCAGAAGCGAGCCAGGCCATTGTGAGAATGGAGAACAAAGGCCCTGTTTTATTAGACTAGATGTGTAGAAGACTTCCCTGCTCACTGGAGCAGTTTTTATCAGCATCCTTAAAGAGGAAAGTTGACTAAGAGAATAGATACTAATGAAGAGTCATCCAGTCAGAGGGAAGCAAAGGCTCTCTGATTTACTAAGTTTTCCCACATCTGACTACAGTTCATTAGAAATTTCATTAGAAAAACTTAATTAAAAACTCTTCCACACAAAGAAAAAGAAACTTGGCCAGACCGTAGCTTCTAGGTAAAATATAGGTCTCCGGAAACAAGGATACCATAGATCTCTGCCTGAAACCTGTCCCACTTCGTTGAGTGCTGTGGAGAAAAGGAAGCTCAAAGCCCACACGGTCAGCCTCAGGGTGAAAAGGTCCTAGAAAATGGAGAGAATTTAATTTCCAACCACCGATTATATAACAAGGACGTGTGTAATTCCCGCTCTTCAAACACCACAGAATAGATCCTTTCCCAGTGTTTGGAGGAGAGAGAGAAAATGACTTTGCTCCTTGGAGGAACCGTGGATAGCTATGTCCAACTTCATAGAGTCTCAGAGACTAAAGGCTGGGGGAGAGGTTTGGACAGGGTCAAAGAGAGGAAGGATGACTGGTGCCTGGCAGTAGCAGGAATGTGAAGTTAAGTACTCACAGTATAAAAGGGCTTGGGGCTGGAGAGATGGATCAATGGTTAAGAGCACTGACTGCTCTTCTAGAGGATCCAGGTTCAATTCCCAGACCCACATGGTAACTCAGAACCGTCTGTAACTCCAGTACTCAACATCCTCACATAGACATACATCCAGGCAAAACACCTATGCACATAAAACAAAGTTAGAAAGTAAAGGGGCTTATCAGTGAGTGCGGGTGCTGCCAATCTAGAAGCCCAGACCACAGGGTGGTGCTGGTATTGAGGGGTTTCTTCCTGCCACAGATAAAACCCTCTTGGAAAAACCCTAATAAGGTCACACATGTTGACTCTAAATATTGTCAAGTTGGCAGTCAAGATCATTTCGGGGGCAAAAAATTAACCAACCAGAACAGTAAGTATGTGTGTGGATGCATGGGTGTGTGAATTGGTGGGCGTGTCTTTGTAACCCTAGTAAGAACCTATCTTTTAAGTACTCACTTGATGGATAACTGAACACCATTGGCAGTGTATACAAAATGTGTTTCCATATGCTCAGGGAATCTTGAGTTTAGAAAAGGACAGAGTATGTCCTCTCTGTGTGTAGCGCTCTCGCTCTCTCTCTCTCTCTCTCTCTCTCTCTCTCTCTCTCTCTCTCTCTCTCTCTCTGCTTTCCCTATTACCCCGTTAGCCCTAAAACAGGTCCCTAACCCCTTTATATTATACAACTCTCCCTAGGATTCCATAAAACTTTTTTTCTTTCATGCAGATTCTAGCAAGGGCTATTTGGCATATCAGAAATTAACATTGTGAAATGTTTTAAATGCCATCTGTTATTTAAAAAATATTAAGCCCATTACACGGCAATACACAGAGCATATTTTTATGATAACTATATTATTCCAACAACAATTACGGGGGAGAATGAAGTGCTTCTGCATTTTGTTAATCTTGTCATTGTCCTGCTTAATAGGAAGCAGCTGTGTCTGCTTAGCCTGTTGCTGGTCCGCTGTTCAGTGCGGAGAGTCTCTCTCTCTCTCTCTCTCTCTCTCTCTCTCTCTCTCTCTCTCTCTCTCTCTCTCTCTCTCTCCTCTCTCCCCTCCCCTCCCTTCTCCCTCCCCCTCTCTCTCTGTCTCTGTCTTTGTCTCCTGTCTCCCTCTCTCTCTCTCTGTCTCTGTCTCTGTCTCTGTCTCTGTCTCTGTCTCTCTGTCTCTGTCTCTCTCTCTCTCTCTCTCTCTCTCTCTCTCTCTCTCTCTCTCTCTCCTCTCATCTCTCCCCAGGCAAAGCACTAGTGTTTTGGTGCTGCACCTGTTGTGACACCAGCCTCCACTTTCAGGGACAGAGTCATGCTTGGAGGCTTTACTTCATGCAAGGCTACTGAATTCTGCAAGACTCTTCATTTCTTTTCTATTTATCTTTAATTTGTGCTCAACCCATACATAAAACATTAAAAAATATTTTTATTAAGAGGTGTCCTCTAGGGCTAGAAGACATGCATGTGGACACTGTATTGTGTTTAAGTCACATCAGTGATACCTATTTCCTTAAATGTTTATCGAATTCTTCTAGTTTTTAAAAGTATTTTTCTAAAACTTTATTATTCATTCTTTGGTAATTTTATACATGATTACAATGTATTTAGACCATATCCACTGTGAAACCATCATCTTTTCCCAGATTCCCTGACCCAAGTCCATCTTCTCTTCCCCTTCCTTCTCCTCTTCTTCTTCATCTATCCAATTGGTGAATCCAATTTAGTGTTTCCCAAATGCACAGGGGAAAAAGTGACCATTTGATGCTTAGCCCGAAATGGAAAACATCTGCCACAGCCCCTCCTTCTCATGGGTCAGGAAACACCAGGCAAAGACCCAGCAAGACAACATTCCATCAGGAAGAGAGGAGGACTGACAAAGGCCTCACCAAAAGCATTCCTAGATTTCTTTCTCAAGTGTCTCTGTGGAGCAGCTGGTGAAGCAGGAGGTGGTGAGGAGGATTAGGGAGAGGGAAGACTAGTTGGAATCTAGGCTATTTGGAATTTAGCAGGGATTAGCATGCCCATGGCTGCAGAGGTCATTCCTCAGGGCCACCTAGCAAAAGAATGTCTCTGCATCTACAACAGAAGGACACTCCACCCACAGCAAGGGGTTCACTTTATGGACTGGCTAAAAGGGTTTGCTTGCTTGTTTGATTATTGAGTTTCCAAGAAAAGTTTATTATAGATTTTTAAGTGGGAGCTTAAGAAATGGAAACAAAGTCACGAGGTTTGATACAAGCCAGCATGGAGGTGGACCAGCAGCCACATGGCCAGGGGCTGAGAAAGATGACGGAAGGAAGCCAAAGTAACAGGAAAAATATACTTTGGCTCAGGCCAGCATTAGAAAGCAATGACAGATGAGGGAAAGGAAAAAAAAATAAGAAAAGTTACCCTTTTCCGAGTCAGAACCCAGAAATGCTGGCAGACCTGGATGTATTTGCTTATTAGATAAAGTAGGGGGAGGGATACAGAGCACAAGTCCAATAACAGATGTAGTCTATAAATAAAATGGAATTTATAACGGCTGATGGTGGTAGTTCAGGTCTTTAACTCCTGCACTTGGGAAACAGAGGCAGGTAGATTTCTGGGAGTTCCAGGCCAGCCTGGTCTACATAGTGAGACTCTGTCGATGATGATGATGATGGTGGTGGTGATGATGATGATGATGGTGTTGGTGTTGGTTTTGGTGATGGTGATGATGATGAAATACAGTCTAACAGTTCTTTCTTCTACAAAGAAGTAAGATTTATTCATTTTAATAATTTTACTTACTGTCAAAAACATCACAATCTGTTTTCAATTGTAAGTAGATAAAGGTTCCTAAAAGTATCCTCCATTTTCCAACTGGTCAGGATCTAGTCCCCAGCAAACACCAAGAATCGATTTTCATTTCCTTTCAGAATCAAAAGCACAGAACTGGAAACCATCTGACGCTAGGTTTTCCAAAACCAAGGCGGAGCAATCTCCGAGCCATAGTTAGCAACGGAGAGGCAAGGCTGGGAAGTCTGCAGAGCAGAGAGATGCCACAGGGCACACCTGATATGGAGAAGCACGTGCACCCTCTTCTCTCTCCCCACGGAAAGATTCATCAGGCAGGATTGATAATCACCCATTGAGAGCAATGAGAACAACCTTTGAGCTCTCTGATTCTCCCTGCTTTTCCTTGCTGTAGAGGAACATATTTCCTGGCGGGTATTCTTAGGGTACATGTCTGGCTCCTGGACTCACTGCCTAGTGTTTAGGCAGCCTGTGCCGAAGTTAAAATTCAGTGCTGGAGATGAGAAAGTTGATCATTGCCATGGTGCAGAAGGACAGTATAGGAGCCAGAAAGCCCGAATCGTGGCCATTTGCAGCCGATCTGTCCTGTGAGGCCATGACAGCCGGAGGCAGGCTAGACAGACGAGCATATGGCACCAAAACCTTAACAGAGGTTACCTCTGAGATTTAGCATATCTGGTAGTTCCTGTTTCCTTTCTTTTTGCTTATCTGTACTTTGGACTTTCTCGAATGCTCTTCTTTGCCCCAAGTGTCTGCCCTTCACATCCTACCTCTAGTGTATCATCGAGTTTGAGGCCAAAAGAAATCATGTCACAATTGTTGGATTTTTAACACGTTGGACATTTCTGTATCTTTTGGTAAATATCTGGGCAGTGTTCCTTGCTAACTCTTGGCTCACGCTACTTGGTTGAAAGTTTACTGGATAAAGAGATGTTGGGACTGATGGACGTGTGTGTCTGTGGGGGTTGTGTCCTGAGAGGATGGACATGTATGGTAGTGAGCAGAGGGGAGACGCACCCTGAATTGGTCAGCGCCTTCTCGTGTGTGGCTACCACCATGAAAAGCTGGCAGGAGGTGCCCTATGTGCCGGGCAAGCCCTTCGCCTTGTACCGAACGTTAGTCTAGAGCATCTTCAACCCTGGAGCAGACTCCATGTATGCAGTTGTCCAAGAAATTCTCCAGGCTTTCAGCCCTGGTGTAGCACTCATGAAATGTATTGCTCTCTGGATTGGGAGCCTCTCCAGCGTACAGATGGCCATTTCTGGGCTATCCATCTTCTTAGCATGTAAGCCTCTCCAATAATTCATATATATATATATATATATATATATATATGTGTGTGTGTGTGTGTGTGTGTGTGTGTGTGTGTGTGTATATATCTCAGAATGACATATACATGTATTCCTATGTCCTGATTTAGTCCTCTGTAGAACCCTAGTGTGCTACCTTCTATACATAAACTTGGTATTGTATAACTTAAGACCAGTAGCACGAACAGGAGAGGGAGAGATGGCTCAGTGTGTAAGAACACAGGCCCTACCAGCAGGAGGAGTTCAGTTCACACCCTTAGGTCCTATGTTTAAAAGCCTGCCATGATTGCAGACAGATGCCCGTAACTCCAGTACTGGGGGATGGAGACGGTCAGGCAAGCAGATCCTGCTGGTCACCAGGCTAGAAGAAACTGAGCTTCTGGTGGAGGGAGGGACCCTGTCTGGAAACAGTAAGGCAGAGAGCAGTATGAGAAAGATATCCCATGTCTAGCGTGGCCCCTGCATGCACATGCATGGGTTCATACATGTTCACACTTGTGTGTATGCAATACTCACAAAAGACACACACACACACACACACACACACACACACACACACACACACACAAGAAGACAAAAAAAGCAAAACCTAGAACCATTAACTCTAATGCTCACAGGATCCAGGGGAAGGGAATGCTTGTGTTTCTGTCATGAAGGCCTGCTGGGTATATGGCAAAGAGGGAGCCAGTCTGAGGAGGTCAGTCTGTCATCACCTACAGCTCATTTGTGCCTTGTTCAACACATCGTTGATGGATGTTCTGGCCTTTCAAGGCAATCCAAAGCTCCACTCCAGAGTTCATTTTGAAAGCTTATTTCTCTGTACTGACAAACCATCGTGCTTTATTTTAATCAGCCAGTTGGCCGGAGAGAAGGTGCCTCACCTCTCCTTCAGGCTCCCAGTTGGCGACCTCAGCGGGGATTCACCCCACTCATATGTGACATCGCGTTCCCTCCGTTCTCTGTTTTAATTATTGAGAGCAACTGAGTGACGCTCACAGCTGAGCGTAAATACGTTCAATGGGTGAGTCAAATCTTTTCTTAAAATGTCATTTGTTTATCTATTCATTTATTTTTACACTTCGTATTTTATTCCCCTCCCGATCCACCCCTGAGGACTCCACATCCCATACCTCCTTCCCCCCCTTACTCTCCGTCCCTTGTCTCCACAAGGATGTCCCTACCCCACCCACCCCACCCACCCCACCCGCCCCGCCCACCCCACCAGATCTCTAAACTTCCTGGGACCTCCAGTCTCTTGAAGGTTAGGTGTCTCTTCTCTAACCGAACCTAGACCGGGGAATCCTCTGCTGTACATATGTTGGAGGCCTCATCTCAGCTGGTGTATGCTGCCTGATTGGTGATGCAGTGTCTGAGAGATCTCAGGGGTCCAGGTTAATTGAGACTGCAAGTCCTCCTACCGGGTCACCCTCCTCCTTAGCTTCCTCCAGCTTTTCCCTAGTTCAACCGGAGGGGTCAACAGCTTTTCTGTTCACTGGTTGGGTGTACATATCCGCATCTGACTCAGCTGTTTGTTGGGTCTTTTGGAGAGCAGTCATGGTAGGTCCCTTCTTGTGAACACCCCATAGCTTCAGTAATGGTGTCAGGTCTTGGAGCCTCCCCTTGAGCTGGAACTCACTTTGGGCCTGTTGATAGACCTTCTTTTCCTAGGGCTCGTCTCCATTTTCATTCCTGCATTTCTTTCAGACAGGAATAATTATGGATCAGAGCTTTGGCTGTGGGATAGCAACCCCATCCCTCACTGGATGCCCTGTCTTTCTGCTGGAGGTGGATTCAATAGGTTCCCTCTCCCCACTGTAGGGCCTTTCATGTAGGGTCCCCCCCCCCTTGAGTCCTGAGAGTCTCTCACTCCCCAGGTCTCTGGTATCTTAGGGCTAATTTTTGTTGTTTGTTATTATTGTTTCAGCCTCAAAACTATACCTTTCACTTACTCCTTAAGAATTTTACATACATATGCAGTTTGTCTTGTTCATACTTATCCTCTCTTTCCTTCTCCCCAACTGCTCCCAGATTGCAACCATATTTCTTGACCTCATCTCCTCACCCTCCTCTTCCTCTTCCTCCTCACTCTCCTCCTCCTTTTTCTTTTTCAGAACCCACTGGAGTCCAGTTTGTGCTGCCCATATCCACATGGGTGTGAGGTCATCGGAGCACAACTGAGGAAAAATCTCTCTTCCTTCTCAAGCAGCTGCCAACTGCCAGTAGTGTGTCAGCCTGGGGTAGAGACCCAGGAGCGCTACCCACCTTCCACGCTGGCATCTTGACTGGGTTACCGTGTTCAGGCAAACCCCAGCTGCTTTGGGGTTCCAGGTGCGATGGCCCTGTCATGTCCCAGAGGCAGCTTCTCTGGGCTCTCCTTCTAAACCTATCAGGCAGCTCTGTTAAAAGTTAACATTCTGAGGCATAGTCCAACAGTGTCACATAAAACGTTTGTACTGAGGGTTGGGGATTTAGCTCAGTGGTAGAGCGCTTGCCTAGCAAGCCAAGGCCCTAGGTTCGGTCCCCAGCTCCGAAAAAAAAGAAAAAAAAAAGTTTGTACTGTTAGGCACGGGCACACATGCCTTTGATCCCAGCACCCTGGAGGTAAAGGCAGAGGCAGCTGGATCTCTGTACAGAGACCAGCCTGGCTAACAGCAGAAAAGCACAAGCTAGCCAAGTCTAGGAAATATCACCATCTCTCAAAAATTTGTTTTTAGTATTATACAATCTACCCAGCCATTTGTACTGTATATATTGTTAATAATGTTTCTTTCTTTTTAAACTATAAGTTTATATCTTTTGTGTGTATAGTTTTACAAATATCTTTAAAACATATATTAGATACAGGTAGTGGTAGAGAGATAAATGGAGAAGAGGGATCCTTTGGGTTGTTTTGTTACTTTTTATTTTTTTGACTTCTTTCTGCATTTAGGCCCTTAAACCACATGATGGTGTATACTAGGACATCATTGGAAACACATAAAACTCCATTTCCACCAAGGTTTAATATCTAGCCATATGGCTACAATATTTCTTACAAGGATTCCTCTCCTTATTGAAACTGTTCCAACATTCGAAACATATGACATTCCGTGCTGAAATTCTATTTGTGAACCAGGCCATCTGTAAGCAATCAGGAGATGCTTTTTTCCACAGGGCCACGCTATTCGCGTGGAGTGAATATATGATGTCTTGATAGAAGCATTAAAAAGGAGGCAGGAGGAAAATGCAAAGGTAGTATTAAAATCCTGATGATAAAATAACTCCGTATTCTTCACCTTGAAATGGCACTGCGTGTTTGCGTGATGGCACACAGATGTGCCCCCGTGGAGCCCACCTCCCGGCAGATGTTACAAAGTTCTCTATGAGCAGTGGATGGATGTCTCCTTCGGAGCCCTCAGCCTGTGTGTGTTTCTTACTATTTATCGCCGAATGCGTGTGCCTGGAAAGCCCTTTAAGCCAATTTATCATTTAGTAACAGTACAAAGCACATCTCATCTTCCTGCAGTGAGATTCCTCGTCTGGTTAACACTGCCCAGCTTTTTACACTGCCACCCCTACCTTGGATTCCAGACACACACAGCTAAATGGGACAAAGTTTATGCACGGCAAGAACTTGAATGAAGGTTTCTCCTGATTAAGGACTTTGACCCTCTTTCCTTGTATGTCACGTTGTGTACATTTCATTCCTTCATTCTCAAACTCCTTCCTCCTTAGATGCTCTCCTCATGTTTGCTCGCCTGTCACTCTCCGTGTTCCCGTTGGGTCCTCCTTCTTTCTTAAAGAATATGCATAGCATCCCTCTGCCCAAACCCTCAGAGTACCTTTTAGATCCACCTAATACACGCATCTTTAAAAATTTAAATCTTCTGGTGAGTTTGGCTTAACGCGGAAGTTCCTCAAGGCAAAAAGAGTGGGCCTCTCCTATTCATTTACACCCAGAGTCCGTCAGGTCCATAGAACAAAATAAATATCTGGATTAAGCTAAGGGGGCTTCATCAGGATTGCTTTAAAGGTCCCTTCAGCGCTGGTCTTTTAGTCTACCTATTGGGTAAATGATCGGAGAAGGGCCCATTTTTCTTCATTTAAGGTGTGTGAAATGTCAGACTGCAGGCTCCAGCTCTATTCGCAGCACAAATTTCTTATGATTTATTGGCTCTCCTTAGCCCTTGTGAACACCATCCATCACCGGGAAGCCCAGAGCTCCAGCCTTCCATTCGATTTGGGAATTGTGCCACCGCGAACATACCGAGTCTATTTTAGAATCTGGTAACTAACAATGCTGCCACCTCTACAGCAGCCTGTGGCTAAAACAGGGGGGGAGAAATCTATTTCTGGGTTGTGTTGTGCCAAAAAAAAAAAAATGACTTTTTTTTTTTTTTTTTTGGTATGTGTTTACGGCAGTGGGTGGGTAGTTGCAGAACCTTCGAAGTGTGGAGCTTGACTTCTCATGACTCTTGGATCTTGGGTTCTGAGAACTGCCTTCTGCCTTCTCCACTGACCTCAGACAGAAAGCAGAGGCAGGTGGAGAAAGCGTATCCGATGTACACACTTCACTCCAAAAAATGGCGGGCATCTCGTTTGGCTAGCATAACTCCAGTGTAGCTAAGGATGAACCTGGAAATTACAGGACCTGAGACATGTGTGACACGTAGAAGGCAATCTCCCTCTCCGATACTTGTTTCCAGATAGTGGAGGAGTTAACCCAATACATCCTGGTGGGTTTTGGAGTTGACATGGTGCCCTTGTGTATTATTCCCAGTTCTCTCATGAAACCTAGAGCCTGGGAAGACAGATTTTCTCACACTCATTTTATAGCTTGACTAGGAAGTATCTCCTAGGAGCTCAAAAGCTGAAACACTTGGCCTCCACCTGATGACCTTCTTATGGAAAATGCTGGAAACTTTAGGAGGTATGACCTCTGTGGAGGAAGTAAGCCATGGAAGGGACATCTCTGAAGGTTAATTTTGGTCCCCAGGTCCTTCCTACCTGTCCACTCTCTCTTCCTACCTTTCCCTGTCTGCCTGCCTCTATGTATGTATGTATGTATGTATGTATGTATGTATATGTATCATCTATCTATGTATACATGTATCTGTATATCTATGTATCTATGTATCTATTTATCTCTCTGTGTATCTATGTCTCTATGTATCTGTGTACCTATGTATCTATGTATCTATGTATCTGTGTACCTGTGTATCTATGTATCTATTTATCTCTCTGTGTATCTGTGTACCTATGTATCTATGTATCTGTGTACCTGTGCATCTATGTATCTATTTATCTCTCTGTGTATCTGTGTACCTATGTATCTATGTATCTGTGTACCTGTGTATCTTTGTATCTATTTATCTCTCTGTATATCTATGTATCTGTGAACCTATGTATCTATGTATCTATTTATCTTTCTGTGTATCTATGTATCTATGTATTTGTGTACCTATGTATCCATGTATCTATTTATCTCTCTGTTATCTATGTATCTATGTATCTGTGTACCTATGTATCTATGTATCTATTTATCTTCTCTGTGTATCTAACACCTATCTATTGATATTCTGTTTATCTATCTAATCTACCTAATATCTATCTAATCTATGAATGTATTTTCTATCTAATCTTTTTGCCTAATCTGCCTGCCTGCCTGTCTGTCTACTTATATATGTATTTTTATCTATCCTCGTATCTATCTATGTATTTTCTACCTACCTACCTACCTACCTACCTACCTTCCTACTTATATCTCAGTCTATGTCTCTATCTGCATGCTGCCCATCATGAGACAAGCATGCTTTGCTCTACCATGTGCTCTTACTGCTATGATGTTTTGCCTTATTATTACAGATGTCATATTAATAGAAACCAGGATTATGGACTAAACCAAACCCTCTGAGACCGTGAGCTGAAATAAACCTTTGCTCCCGTGAGTTGGCTGTATCAGGTATTTCACCACAGCAACACAAAGCCCAACTAATACATCACCCAGCAGCCTTCAGCTTCAACAGAGATTCTGTTAGTGTGTTCATTGCTTCAGGGAGAATGAAAGAGGAAAGAACTAAGTGAAGAAACCGGGTCAGACAGAGCTGTGGGAACCAGTTTTACCCTCTCTCGTCTGGCTTTAGGCCTCTTACCTGGATCTTCTCTCTAATAAGCTTTTAATGACTGTTCCACGTGGTGCGTTTGGTTAAGTCATGCTGTCTACACCTTATTTTCCCCCGTAAGCAAATCAATTAATCTCCATGCCTCCTTGCCCTTACCTTGTCTCTGTCTTACCCTGACAACTCCTGTTTCATTAGCGCTCCTGGAAAGTGCTCACCTCAATTTGTTTCTCCAGATGTTCTGGCCATCTCGTGTCAGAATAAGATGAATTCTGTTTAGGATGCTCGCCATGCAATGTGAAATCTTACTTGGGATACTGATGGATCCTCCCCAGGACAGCCACAGCTACCGCTGATCTTCAGAAATGTAGAAGGTTTGAGAGACCTGTGCTGGCAGGGCCTGTTTCCCTCACAGTTCCTGAGGATCTGAGATGCATTAAAGAGACCCACAGACTCTCTTTGGGGTGACTCTTGTACCAAAAGGAGGTGCCCTGGTTTCAGGGCAGGTTTCCATACTGCAAGTGCATTTTCTAGAACCCGGGTGGGGTTTAGTAATGAATGAGTTAATGCATGCATGGCTACACCTATGATAGGAAAGAAAAGGAATTTGGGGGGAGGGGTTCTATGCGTGGGGTGGGGGTTTCACCTGTGCACTTTATTTTCATCTCATGGGTATTGGTGTTTGGCTTGCGTGCACACGTCGTGTTGGTACCTGGTATCCAGGCAGGAGAAAAGGGGGTTCAGATAACCTGAAGTTACAGGTGGTTGTGAACCACCATGTAAGTGCTGGGAATCAAAGCTGGGCTCTTTGTGAGAGCAGTCAGTGCTCTTAACTGGCGAGCCATCTCTCCAGCCCCAGTAGTCATCTTGTCAAGTGCAGTTAAAACGATACTTGAAGCTGTAGAGACTCAAGATCCGTGTAGCTACTTCCTTCAAATTTAGGTGGAATGCCACTTTAAGACCTCCCATGCTCTTAACTGTGATGTTTTTAACCTCCCGAGTCCCTATTGTTAGCCAACATGGCCTCCAGGGTCGCCCGATGCTAGAAAATAGAAAGGCACACTTTTTGTCTCCGAAAATATCTCATAAATTAATAAATTGACAGTTCCTATATAAAAGAATAGAGAGAGGCAAAAGCCATCCCGCCCACAGCTGAACTCTTTCAAGGTCCACAAAGTAGGGGGCAGTAAGAGAACAATTCAAGAAAGGGCTTAAAGCAAAAAAGCCATGCTTGGGAGGGAGCGGGGAGCCTTGAAACTACCGCATCAGAGAATGCTCACCCAGGTGCGCATTCTCGGGAGCGCATCTTCAGCTTTAGTTTTGACGGAGGAAGATGCTGCAGAGCAACTGGCGTATGCTCAGGACAGCGTGAAAAGGTGGACACAATGCTAGTCAAGAACTAAGCATCCGCAGCAAGCCTCGCGAGAGTCGGAGATTTGATATGCTTACTCTGTAACTCCCACGATCGGAAAATTAGGAATTATAAGGCCTGGGTTAAGAACGGCATTTATAAGGCGCTTGTCTTATACATGCGAGGACCTGAATTTAATCTACAATTTAGAAAAGGAGAAAAGAAAGCCAAGCATGGTGGCACATGTTTACAATCCAAGTGTCAGGGAAGTGGAGCTGGGACACTGCTGTGTCTCTAGGCATCCAGCTTAGCCTAATCAGTGAGCTCCGGGCCCTAAGGAGAGACCTTGTCTCAATGAACCATGGTGGATGTCACCTGCATCTGAAAAATAATGCCCAAGTGTGTGCGCTGGGGCGGGGGAGGGGTGCACATACATCTGCACACAAACTGAGCTTTGTGGCTAATAATTTTTTTTAAAGAAGTTATGAAGCTGGGGAGATGTGTAGGGGGAGATACAGGGGAATTGGAAGAGGAAACAGGAAATGGGTGTTTCCACACTTCATACACTGATGGAATTCTCAAAAGAATAATTTTTTTAATGGAGAAGAACTAAAATTAAAAAGAAAAAAAACCTCTGTCCAGTGTTCTTCTCAAACTGAAACTGGCACAATTATATATGTGCGGGCACAATTATATATTCGATAAGCATGTCCTTAAACGGAGCCATTTAAAATCCAAGTGCCTTGGCAGTAGTGAGAGTGTAGCAGCAGACTATGTGTCTGTCACGTGTGGGTGGCACAGATGAACAGACCCTGCAATTCACAACTCCCAAATCAGCCCTATTGAGGCCACTTGGTAAGGTTGGTGGCTCACCGAGGGATAGGTTTGTAGCAGGCCCCTAGACCTTCTGAGACCTCCATATCTCAGCACAACTGACTCCATGGTGGAAGTGTATTCAGGCCACAAATGCAGGCCAGCATGTAGACAGCACCACCTGCCAAAGAAGAGAACAAAAACCTAATCCATCAAAGTCCATAGTTCTGGGAAAGTCTGTAATGTTCTAAACCTTGCTTTTTGGTTTCTGTAGCTCTTCTTCTGGCTGACTGTTCTTCACTGAAATATGTCAAACCAAGACCTGATTTCGGTACTTAAAGCTCACCCTGAGAAAGGCTTGGCGCTGCACTCGGTTCCCAAAAACCCAGTGTAGCATCTGACCAGTTAATAAAGACTTTTGATTGCCTTAAACCCATGTTTGAATAGACTTCCTTGGTGAATTCTCCATAACAGGTGTGTGTGTGTGTGTGTGTGTGTGTGTGTGTATAGAAGTATATGTAATTTATTTTATTTTTACATGTGTGTACATGTGTGTTGCTGTATACATACATATGTATGTATGTATGTGCTGGTGCCCACAGGCATTGACTCCTGAATATGAAGTTACAGGTGGTGGTGAGCTACCCAAAGTGAGTGCTGGGAACCATACTCGGGATCTTCTGCAAGAGCAGCAAGTGTTCTTAACTGCTGAGATTTCTCTAAGCAACCAGTTGGGTTATGAAATAAACGATCATAATAGTCACTCAAGTATTTCTGCTGTGAGCAAAACACTCATAAGTCAGAAAGCTGCTAGGCAGTGTTTTGTGCCTTCAGCTCCTCCAGGGTGGGGATCGACTCTGGGCTATGAGATTTGTGTCATAGTCGTCATTAATTAGTTTCTACCCCACCTTAGATCATTTAGTTCCCAAATAAATGACACAAAACCTTTATATTTATAATGAGTCTTAAAGCACTAGAGCTGGGCAGATATTAACCCTCTATGCTATTTTGTCTACTTTTCTGTCGATAATCCTGAGATACCACTTGCCCTGTTCTCCCTGGACCACCCCTACTCCACTGGTCGGCCCTCAGGGCCCTGTGCTCACGATCTGCCCACTCCATGGTGTATCCTTCCTTCTTCCTCTCTCTCCCTACAACCTTCTCACTGTATCCTCAAGTCCCGCCTTTCTCCCTCCACTGCCCAATCACGGGCTCTGTCTTCTGATTGACCAGTTAAATTGGGGAGCAGTTAAATTGGGGAGCATCACTTGGTGTACGGGAGGGACTGCTCCTCAGGGCAGCCAGAGCTTGAGAGACAGTATTTACCATTAGAAGACAAGCAGCACCAGCCTACCTCAACTAAGCCAAGCAGACTCAAGTAACATGAGCTGACCGAAGAGAAAGGGAGTCCTCCCATCCATCAGACTGAGCCACAGCTATAAGCCAGCAGATATGCAAACTCAGACCAGTAAGAGAAAAAAGAATAATCCCCACAGAGCCATTATCTAGTTTATGACCGTCTCTTTCTGAAACATCCCATTTTGTTTTCACCTTCACATAATAGCATGAGCTATCGTCTCTTGGGAATAATAAGATGATCATTGCTTAAAGCAATAAAAGCTATGAATGCAGTTCCTCGGGTGGTAGAGTTTTTGCCTAGGTATAGAAGACCCTGGGTTCATGTCCTGGTACCCTGTAAACTGGGAGTGGTTGTGCAAACCCTTAATCTTAGTGCTGGGGGGGGGGATGGAGGCAGGAGGATCAAAGTTCAAGGCACTCATAGTCTACAGGCCAGTTTGATGCCAGTTTAAGATAGATGAGACCCTGTATGGAAAATAAAAAAGAAATAGTTAAATGAAAATAAAAACAGAAGTAAAGATTAAACGCCTATGTTCCATCCTCGGGAGGTAAGACGAGCCGTCTTTTGGTGACTTTTCCAAAACATACACAATGTGGTGTGTGAGTTTCCCGCCTCGGTGATAATAATTCCTTTGGACCCTAGGTAAATCTAACTTCAAAGAACACTTCCCAGATGCAGAGATGTGCCGTTTCCACCCAAATATACCATATAGAAGCAATGAGTCAGAGGTTTCTCTACGCAGGTTGTCAGGATGCTTTAAGCACTTGCTCTTAGACCATCTGGTGTGCTGAGCTCAGCCACATCCCAGTGGAAATGGTACCCAGCCTGTGGCTCTCCGTGATGCTGTGTCTCTGACAGTTTTACAAGCAGCTTTGGAACCTTCCTATGCCAACATGTATATCTATGTACGAGGGCTCCGTTGAGATCCACGGGGCATTAGCCTGTGCCTCCTCCAGCTGCTTTCAACCCGGGCATCCTACTGTCATTTTGTAAATGGTTAACAGTAGCTGTGGGCGTTGGCCCCATGCTGACCAGACAGGTGCTGGCTAGGTAGGCTGGAGTCTGGGTCAGCCTTCAGATACTCACCAACTGAAAAATTAAAAACAAACTATTTCTCTGCTGAGGGAAATCGATCTATTGAAGTCTTAAATTGTGTTTAGAAAATGGTTTCTTTCTCTTAATGAAGAATGCATTGACAGCCTTTTCACTTACGTTGCTAGCTTTTTTAAGATTTTTATTTTATGTTCAATTATGTGTGTGCGTGCACATGTGCACTCACTTGTGTGATGTTCATGCAATTTCTACAGAGGCCTGAGGAAGGCATTGGATAACCCCCTTAGAGTTGGAGTTAGAGATAGTTGTGAGCTTCCCAATATACATACAGAGGACCGAACCTGGGTCCTCTGCGAAAGTAAGAAGTGTTCTTAACCACCAAGCTACCTCTCCAGCCCCTCTATATTCATTTATAACATGCCGCGTATGAATATTTTAAAAATTGGCGTTCTTTGTAGTAGAAACATTGTGAACGTGGGTGGTACTTGTTGGCGAAGTATGAGTCCATACACTAAGTTTGTATACATTTCTTCTTCAGGACATGATGGACCCGGTTCTTCTTTCTGGAAAAGGAAAGATAGAGACAAAACTTAGACACTTGGTAGAGAACAAGATCAGTACAGAAAGCAGAAACTACCAGAGGATAGAAGACTTGATGATGATACAATGATACGAAATGTAAAACGTGTGCAAAATCAATTATGTCTTGCATGTGTTGTATATGTGAGTATGTTTGTATATGTGTGTGTGTGGTGTGTATGTGTGTGTGTGTCATGTGTATGTGTGAATGTGTCGTGTGTGTGTGTGTGCGTGTGTGTATCTGTGTGTGTGTTCCTGTAGTATTTCCCTTATGCATTCACACTAGCCTCAATTAGCATCTGCTTATGTTAAGACAACAGAATGATAGAATAGACTTTGGGTGAGGTCCACGGCCACTGCGGTACCTCCCCCCAACACCCTCATATGTAATACCATATTTTGCACCAGGATTTCTGGGGTTGATGGTAGAGCCATGAACCATACACTACCACCATTGCCCTTGCTGCCACCGGAGACAACATTCTTCTTTACCTGAGAGCATCGGCCAAGGTCTTCCCCAAGTTTCAAAGGAAGAATAGTGCTAGCTTTGTGTCCCTTGCAACCTGGGCGACGCTCTGCATTGGAGACGCAGCTAATAATGCTGGTGAGCCCATATTCTTGACTATACCCCCAGTCTTTCGTATGCAGCTAGATTTCAGACCCTGGACCTGACAATAGTTTGGATATTTTTTTTTCCCAACTGGAAATACCTACCACCGATAATTTCAGTGAGCAATATCTATAGAATTCAGACCGATGAAGTGAACATTTTCCTGGGAGGAATCGTGTTTTCCCAACTCGCACCAGAAGGGAACACATATGTATAGGATCCACATGGCGTCTATGTGTAAAAATAAGAAAATGTGAATACACAGATGCCTGGTATTTGTATATTCATTCACCCCACAAATATTTACCGTGCGTGTCAGTTTGCTTTTCCTGCGGAGCGGGCTCCACTGTCTGCAAAGTGGCTTCACGCAGAGCAAGTTACCTTCCCACAATTCCGTGGACTGATTCCCAGCTTCAGCTGAGCCAACCCCAGGTGTTCACAGTCAGCAAATACTCCGTGCCCTCACTAAGATCCTTGCTGTTGGCTCAGGTCCCCTATGGAGATAGAGGACCGTACTTCTGGGGTTAGTCACCTTCATGCGGGTGGTCCTGAGAGGTCCAAGAGCAGGACCTCCGGATGAGACCGGAAGAGCACTTGTTTTTGACCTCCCACTTGAATGCCTGTTGAGGCATCTTCGAACCCCGCCTCCAGATGCCAGGTGTGAATATAGTTTCCCCCTCCATGTGCCAGAGAGAGACTAGAACTCTGAGATCCTGTTTTTAAACCGTATCCATGGGAGCCTTCTGTGCACTCGCAGTCAGGTGAGCTAATGGCTAACGATGTTCCACTCACTCCAGCATGAAGAGTAGGTAACCGGGAACCTAGTGAGCATTTAATCTGGTTGCTTAGGATACATTTTTTTAAGGTTTGTTTGTTTTTAGGTTTATTTATTTATTTATTTATTTATTTAATGTATGTGAGTACACTGTAGCTGTCTCCAGACACACCAGAAGAAAGCATCAGATCTCATTACAGATGGTTGGGAGCCACTATGTGGATGCTGGGATTTGAACTCAGGACCTCTGGAAGAGCAGCCAGAGCTCTTAACCGCTGAGCCATCGCTTCATCCCCCATGGCTTGGGATTCTTGAGTGTTTAATAAACTTGATCATTAGAGCGTTTCAGGTCCACAGTGGGATTTGCTGGTAGCTGTTTCCTGTATCTCTTCCACTCTGACGTAGGCAAATCTTCCTGGTTATTGACACTGGAGTTTGCACGGGAATCATCCCTCACAGACAGACTGTGGAACACTGGTACTCCTTTGGGTTTGATGGGAGCAGTCAAAGGTTGCATTCTGGCCCCATGCCCGCTCCTTCGAATCACATAGGACATGTATTATTATCACACAATTATTATCATCAAATAAAGTAATAATAAAATTTGAATTTTCCAGGAACTGAGACTCTGGACAGCTTAAAAAAAATCTTTATATATACAGTGTAGATGAGGAAGAAAGGAAGGAAGGAAGGAAGGAAGGGAGGGAGGGAGGGAGGGAGGGAAGGAGGGAGGGAGGGAAGGAGGGAGGGAGGAAGGAAGCGGTGCGATACACTTGTGCCTATGTGCCTGCCTCTCAATGTATTTGAAAGGATGATTGAGACTTGATTGTTTATCCTTGACAGAATATTTTGAATTCTCTCAACACGACATTGTTGGCAGAGGTAGGGTTGGGCATTTAACAATGCTTAAGACTTTAAAACACCATTTCAGAGGAACGCTACACACTTTAACATTCACAATGCCAATTTTTAATAAAATATCCATCATACGTACAATGTTGATTAGTGTAATCTTGGTGATATTTTTTCATTTTTTTTTTAGTTTATAATGTAACTAACATCATTTTTGCCTTCCCTCTCCTCCCTTTGAGCCCTCCCATGGGTAGGAGCCTGCATGTTCAATTCTTCTCAGTGAGTAGCATTCTTCAAAGAGTCTGAAATCAAAGTGATGTATTAAGGACACAATTAAGGGTTGGGGATTTGGCTCAGTGGTAGAGCACTTGCCTAGCAAGCGCAAGGCCCTGGGTTCAGTCCCCAGCTTCGAAAAAAATTTAAAAAAAAAAAGAAAAGAAAAGAAAAAGGAAAGAACACAATTAAGCAAAGGGCCCTGAAAGAAATCTATAATTAGCACCATGTAATAATTTATTATCTGCACGGAACATTTCCGGGTGTGGAAGGAGAACGTTAAGAATGGCATCCGACTGGGGCTGGGGATTTAGCTCAGTGGTAGAGCGCTTACCTAGGGAAGCATAAGGCCCTGGGTTGGTCCCCAGCCCTCGAAAAAAAAACCAAAAAAAAAAAAAAAAAAAAAGAAGAATGGCATCCGACACAAAGTTGCTCAAGGCTGTACCTGAGGCATCGATAAAGGAGCAGCCTAGCTTTCTGCTTGCAGGTCTCTGCTCCACAGGAGCGACTCTGTGCCCCTGTAAATGGTGCTGTGTAGCCCCGGGTGTCATCCCTCGTTTTTAAAAGTGCTTTTCCAAATTTAGAGAGGCAACTATTAATAATACAGAAAACAAATTGGATTGTGCATTAATATCCCAAAGTGAAAGAACTATGAGTCACCACATGGAAGCCTGGATTAGCTTGGAGAAAACACATTCCCCACTATATACAACACACACACACACACACATGTACACAAAAATACACACAGATACACAATGGGCTCACACACATGCAAAAACAGGCATACACGTGTACTGGAAGGTACACATGCACACACTTATGATCATATGCATGCAAGCACACTTGTGTGCAGGAAAGTACATACATACATGCACACACATGTGTGCATACACCACACACACGTATACAAGAATACACACAGATACACGATGGGCTCACACACATGCAAAAAGGCAGAACCGAGTCTGATCCAGGAAAGCTACCCACTCACAACTTCCCTCTTTGTTCTGTGATGTGTCATCCCTCATCATTAACTTCCCCCTTGCCTGCAGTCCTGTCATGTGAAAGATGAAGAATGCTTCCTCAGTAATGGAGCTGAGAAAGTGAGTCTGTTTCCCTAATGGAGAATGAGCTTAGTGGTAGTGTCTGAAGAGCAACTGGCTCTCACACAGTGTGTAACTCCTTTCCTGAGCCTTGGAATTCTTCAGTGTTTTTTTTTTAATATTTTATTTATTTGTTATATATGAGTACACTGTAGCTGTCTCTCAGACACACCAGAAGAGGGCATCAGATTTCCTTACAGATGGTTGTGAGTCACCATGTGGTTGCTGGGATTTGAACTCAGGACCTCGGGAAGAACAGTCGGTGCGCTTAACCACTGAGCCGTCTCTCCAGCCCTGGAATTCTTCAGTGTTAAGGAAGCTGCAGACCTCTTGGCACCAGCTAATGGGTACGGCTGAGTAATCCTTGCAAACACCTGGAGAAGAAAGCCATCCCTGCTTCTATAAATTGCACACTAGATACAACAGTGCACTTTGCTCCAGAAACTGCTCCTTCCTTTTTAAGTATCCACTACTTCTTAGTATAGTTTCCTTGGACAAATGTCTGGGTAGGTCCCTGTTCCATTTTAAAACTGTATTTATAATCTTGTGTATGTAATCGTTTTTGTGAGTGTGTATATATGCCCATGAGCACAGTAGCCACGGTGACCAAAATGGAGTGTCAGGTCTCCCGGAGCTAAAGTCCCATGTGTTTGTGAGCCATTCTCTGTGGGTACTTGGAATTGAACTTAGGTCCTCTGCAAGAGCAGTACATGCTCTTAACTCCTGGGGCATCTCTCCAGGACCCCCCTTGGTCCATTTTAACAACTGGACCACTTGCTTTGCTTAGTCAGTTAAAAATATACTACATTCTAATGCCAAACTCAACGAGCCAAACGGAAACTGTCATGTGTCCCAAGATTTTACTTGTATAAAATGTACAGAATAGGTAAATCTAGAAACAGAGTGCGGACTAATGGTTGTCAAAGATGGGCAGAGGAGGTGATGAGCCCAGTTTAATGAGTACAGCTTGATGGTCGGGTCGAAGGCACAGGTGGCTACCCTTAGGTGACTAGTAGGCTGATAGCAGGTATAGGACCGAGGAAAGATTCGAGTCTATGGAGGAATAAAGTGGAACGTCAGAAGAGTTCATCACAGTGGTCTACAAAGTACTGCTTTAGGCATTATGAAGAGTCTGGTTATGGAATTTTCCATTCTGAAATTACTCAGTTGCCCATGCGAAATGGCCATGCAAGGAAGAACTGTGAATACAGGGAAATTCTATTATATTGTCTTATAGACTTGGTGAGAGTAGGGTTTCTCAATCAGCTCTGGGCTGTGACCATCTGTAAGTGGAGAATGCAGACTTGCTATCATCAATGGCTGTTCTGAGTGAACAAAATTAGTTCAAGCAGACTTCCCCTTGAATTTCCCACCCACCTTCTTTATACAAAGGCGTGTAACATCTATTAAAAAAGATAGGGGGGAGATGTTGAAAATACAGTGTATGAGATTCCCAAAGAATTAATAACACTGCTATTTTTTTTTTTAAAGAATGAGAGAAAAGAGGCATACGGGCTGAAAATAATAAGGAAAGACTTTAAGAAAGGGATGACATCACCAGAGAAGCCTCTTTGTGTAGTATGTGGCAGATAATTACCGAGACCCACAATTGACCCAAGTGAAGAAAATAAGTGACTTCAGAGTGCTCGGCCCTATGTGGGACATCTATATGTCTCCCTCAAAAGCTAGGGGTCCACTGAAGAAGAATGGACAGAATGATTGTAAAAGCCAGAAGACAGGAAAATCTGCTGTAAAACACCATCTTCGGACAGCAACAGGTTAGGTGCCTACTGGTCACCTAAGAGTATCCACCCATGTATACCCGACCGTCAGCTGCACTCTTTAAGCTGGGCACATTGTCTCCTCCGTCCATCCTGAACAACCATTAGTCTGCACTCTGTTTCTAGATTTACCTATTCTGAACATTTTACGCAAGTTCATGTTAAACACAAGAACTCAGAGAAGTGGTTGCATGCATAGAGTCATGACAATCAACATCTCAGCATGGATGGGGTGGGCAGGGCGGAGGGGGTTGGTGGTCACAGAGTTCCACTCTCAGCTGAGAAGCTATTGGTAGTTGATGACTGCAGGCAGGGAGGAGAGTCAGTTTTCCTTAAGAGTGTGGCCCCTATGTGTTGCACATCCTCCAGTGGATGGACACACACACACACACATACACACACACACATGCACACACATACACACACATACACATACACACACAGCACTAATAAGACTTACTAGTTTGAAAGAGAGAGAGAGAGAGAGAGAGAGAGAGAGAGAGAGAGAGAGAATTGGGATGGAGGTATAGAAGTGCAGGTCTGAGAGGAGTTTGGGAGAAGGAGTGTGCACTATGAGTGTGTATATGTGCTTCATGTATGTTACATGAACATAAGTGTGCAAATACATCACTTGCAGAGGTCCGAGCAGGCTGTCATTATCTTCTCCTATACCTCTCCATCTTAATGTCTTGAAACAGCGACTTTTGGTGAACTAGAATCTAACCATTTTGGCTGGGCTGGCTGACCAATGACTTCTCTAGATCTGCCTGGCTCCACTCAAACGCCCCATCCCATGCTGAAGCTACAAATGTGTATACGGCTATGCCCAGCTTTTTACATAGGTTCAGGGGCTTCAGACTCAGGTTCTTGCAGAGTAAGGGTTCTCCCACTTAGCTATCTTGCCAGCCTCAACATTTTTGATTTTTTAATGCTAATTTTGCCTATGTCCCCTTGTTACAAGCATGAAGTTTAACAACAGACCCTTACTCATAGGGTAGGAACCACATTTAATTCTCCCTTCCTTTGCTTTGATGAAACCTTTGCCTCCATTTCAGTTGAATCATCCTTGGCAGTGTCTTTGAGAGATTCCTTTGGTAGAACAGTGTGAACACATTACCCACAAGACTATGCAAGATTATGCATAAAGCAGAAATCGCATGTCCACACAGGTATCAGGACTAATGGGCACTAATATTTCATAAAGAGACAATCTAGTTCATTACATTCTACATCCCTTGTCCTCATAAATCATTCACCACAGGGAGCATTGACAGGGGGCTTCTTGGAGAACAATCTGTATTAACTCTCTCCTTTATTCACTGCAACTTAATCTGCTATCGATTGTTAACATTGCTTAAAGTCAGACACAGTGGTTGTTTCTGCCAAACAAAAGAAGGGTGATTTGAATACAAAGAAAACATGTTTCTAATTAGAGATTTTCTTAAAGATATCACATTACAAATTTTTTAGTGAATGTGTGTGTGCTTGCCTGTCTGTATGTTCACTACATGTGTGCAGTACGCAGAGAGGCCAGAAGAGGGAGCAAGATCCCGCTGGAGCTAGAGTTAGAAATGATTCTGAGCTGCCGAGTGTGATGTGGGTTTTGGGAACTGTACCCTGACCCTCTGCAACAGCAGAGTGTCCTTAAACACTGAGCTATCTCTCCAGCCCCAATTTTTATATTACAAAATTGCAGGCATCAGGCACTCTCCTTGGAACAAGTGACTCCTAGAGATCAAACACAAGTTGTCAGGCTCGGTGACAGGTGCCATCTCACTGTCCCCTAAGTAGAGATTTTGATCATGTGGGTTTATAGGAATTTTTTTCCAGTGTTGCATTTTGGCTGGCAGTGCATTGGACAGTGGAAGATAGCTTAGAAACGCATGATGGGGTGGTCAGAGAACAGATGCGGCTGAAACATGAGACAGAGCCACCAGGATAAATCGCAGCGCTCATCAAAACATCACCTGTACTCAGTGGAGACCGGGGATATGTAATTTACAAAAAACAGGTATAAAGCGAAGAGTTCGTGTTTATGTTGTAAATACTAACGGGCCAAATGAAGACTCTGGGAATTATGGGTATTCATAAGGTTTGTGTGATTCGAGAATGACTAGGACGCATTGGCTTCTGTCTCAGCTGGAGACCGGATAGAGAGCAGGTACTCAGGGAAAGGTGCTATCAATACAAGATAAGGACCCAAGATGCTATTTCACAAGGAATATGAAGAATCCTTGTGTAAATGGGAAACGTGTCTCTGAGTCTGTCAAAAGCTAAAGGCCATACCAGAGTTGTATACACGGGCAGGTACCCAGTGGGCCTCTTTAAGCCTGATACCCAAGGTAGTACACAGTTCTGTCTCCACCCATGACACCTTTGTTCTCTTGTATCCTCAGATCCAGACAGCAAGGAGGGAGATGAGGCCGCGGATGGGTCTGTAGATCCCTCCTGCTATTTCTCATATCAACACTAGGGGGCACCCTTCCTTCCCTCCAGCTCTACCTGGCGGAGACAGAGCTTCCTTATCACAGCGGCTATTTGTTCAAGGGAAGATGATGTTTCCGGAGGGCTCCGGGTTTCTGCCGAGGGGTTCTTCTGTGCACGTGCAGGATTTAAACACAGGGTTCTGCTTGGAACAGCAAACACCAGCCGCGATCAGCCACATGCCAGCCATTCCGTTCCACTCCTGGGTACCAATTAGTATCATTTGCACAGTTTCCATCACTTCGGCTGACACTGTTAGTGAGCTATTGCAGGTTTGTTTGTTTGTTCGTTTGATGGACTGGGTTTTCTGACCGTGAAATGCCAACACTAGTGTTACAGGAAGATCTGCACTTCAGATGCTTATACCCTCCAAATTACTTGGAGCCCATGGACATGCTCCTCTGCCACTTGCACAGAAATATGCTGCTTATCAAATGTCCCTTTGTAGCGCTGTACAGATCGCACATGTGTGGCTCATGAGTGTGATGACCAGCAGCTGCCTGCCTGCCAGCCAGAAGGGTGGCATAAGATGATGTTTCCCCGGTGTACCGTGGTAGATCTCCTTAGACCTGCTCTTGTGGAATGGATCATTTTCAAGTCCCCTGCTTTGGTGGGAAGTGCAGCTCCACAGTCACGGAGGACTGGGTTTCATCCTAGCTCTCTCCATGAATGGTTAAGTGACCTCAAACCTTCCACCTGAAAGCTGCAAAATGATACAACACAAATCTTCATTCCAGGGATGGTGGTTGTAAAGAAAGTGTCCACTCGCTAGTTCTGTTGTCCTTTTCAAATGTTTTGCATGTACACAATGTATCTTGGTTAGTGTTTACTGCAACTTGATACAAATTAGACTCGTTTGGGAAGAGGGAACCTCAACAGAGGAATCATGTCCATCAGATGGGCCTGTGAACATGTCTGTGGGGCAATCTGTGAGCAATCTTGAATAATGATTGCCCTGAGAGGGTCCAACCTACAGTGGGTGCTACCACTCCTAGGAGGGGAAGTACCAGAAAGCACGTTGAGCAAGCTATAGGGAGCATTCAGTAAGCAGCATGTTTTCCATAGCCTCTGGCTTCTGCCTTGAGTTTTCGAGGACTGCCTTGGATGATGGACTCTGAACTGAAAACGTAAGCTAATTAAACCCTTTTTATGGTTCCTTTGGTCGTGATGACTACCACAGCAATAGAAAGCAAACTAGGACAATATCCAACCTCATCATACCCTCTAAGTGTACCCACCACCCATCACATCTCCCGTCTGATCCCATGTCTTCCTTTTATAATAGTTTTAACATTTAGGTTTTGAACCTGCTGAAACCAGTGCATAGCCATGAGGATCACCCACTGGTGCGCGGGGACCTAAAGAGAAACTGTGAAAACATGAACAGACTTTAAGTCTAACCAAGTGAAGACTTTCCCAAGGCCTCAGATGATGGTTGTGACTTACTCAGATGTAGAATTACATGAACTCCAGAATTCCTCTGCATTTTGAGGACCGCTCATCCCACATACTATCCCAGTCCTCCGCAGATTAAGCAATTAATCTCTTTGTGTGAAATTCCAGCGACTGAGTCAGCCAGCTTCCTTCTTAGCATCTTTCTTTGGGAACCAGATTGCAATCATTGTAAAATTAAGAGAAAGTTAAAGTAAGGGTACTGATTAGGGGCGGAGGAGGGTAGTCAGAGCGAGGGTGTGTGTGTGTGTGTGTGTGTGTGTGTGTGTGTGTGTGTGTGTGTGTCTGTGTCTGTGCGTGTGTCTGTGTGTGTGTTTCAGAAAATAGAAACAGTGGGTAGAAAATTTAAACAGATGTCTAGCTTATAGGGCAGGGTATAAACTAAGCCCATTCACAATATGGCTTTCCCATTTTATTCTCTTTAATTTTTTTAAATTTAATTTTAATTTTTTTTTCAGAGCTGAGGACCAAACCCAGGGTCTTGCACTTGCTAGGCAAGCGCTCTACCACTGAGCTAAATCCCCAACCCATAATTTTAACTTTTTAAAAGATATTTATTCTATACAAAATAGAACTTGCTGACTAGAAAAGAAGGGGGAGAGAGAAGAGACAAGGGGTGGATGGTGGTGGAGAGGTTTGTTTATTTTAAATTTTAAATAACTCGTGAATTCGTTGATCATAGCTTCAAATCATGTCATTTTTCAGATATGTCATTGTCCATGTGTAGTTTAGGGGGGAGTGTTTAGAATTCGGTTTGAAAGTGCCCAGGTCAGGATTCCTGCGTAACACTGGGGTCCACAATGGTTCCAGGATCAGATAATAGCACTCCACTCCAAGAGACACAGACACAGCTCTCTGCCCAGTCCCGGGCTGCTTTAGCCCCTCCTCTGTGTGCTGGGGACCTGCCTGACTATGTCTGCATGGCTCTTCTCTCGGGAGAGCCACACTGACAGACTCTTACTCTGAAGGCTTCCTGCTTAAAATTGGGACAAGCCTAGATCTCAGCCCTGTAGGAATGAACCCATCAGCAATCCCTCATGACCCCACCTCGACTTCCCACTGATCTCAAGCAATGCTGAGACACAGAAACAAAGAAAGACTTTAAGTATTTTCTAGTGGTCGCTCCGCAGTGTGTCAGCATAAAAGTCCTGTCTTTGGGTTGCAGTATTAGTGACTGGCTTTTTAAATTGCTGATTGAATTGCCAGTGAATTTTCATGGGAAAAAAAATCTGAAATGAATTTTTGCTTGGAATTAGGACAAAATTTCCAACCATCCCTGAAATGGTCCCTAACTTATGTCTGTCATTTTTTTTATGATGTGTTTATATGAAGCGGTGCTCTCAGCTTTGACTATTATAAAACAAAATATCCATCAACTCCAAAAAACATTGAAGAAACTCTATATTCCTTATGCCAAGCTTTAATTATTTGTGTAAAAATAAAAAGCTCATGCATCTCATTAGAATGCTAACTTGCTTACCTCTTTAGAAGATGGTAAAACTCTACGTATACCAAGGAATTGATTGAAAATAAATTTCTTTATAATTTATCATCAGTAACTGATTTATAACCTATAGTATACCTGAGGTCTGGGAAAACTTTTTCATATGAAGGCTGTGGAGTATTTAGTGGGCAAAGCTTTGGACCACAGTTTAGAGCCTTGGCACCCAGGAAAACGTTGGGCCAATCCTATAGTCCTAGTGTGGGGGATACAAAGACAGGGGGTCCATGGAGCAAGCAAGCTACCAACTAGACTAATTCAACCAGAAATCTTTGTCTTCAAATGAGAGACTCTGTCTCCACATCTAGGTATGGAGGGCGATCAAGAAGGACTCCTGGCATCAATATCTGGCCTTCACAGGCAAGTGCACACATAAGCAAGCACACCTGTGCACACACATAGGCACATGCAAAGAGATGGCTGAGGAAATTTTTAGAAAGCCTAATATAAGATTCCGCCTCGATTCAATTTATTCACTGCGAAGCCACATTCTGCAGCGGCCCCGAATGTGTCCTGTCACCGCATATAAAAGGATTATGTCCTTATTCTGTCTCCTGCTCAGATAGGATTTTAGTGACTTCAAGTCCAAGCTCATTAGAACACAGGTAAGAAAGAGGTAATATCAACCTGTGGCCCTGAGCAGACCAGGGGAACCCTATTACCTCACCTAACCCGACAATCTGTTTCGGAACAGCTCCGAATGAGCTAACCTGCATGTTTAGCATAAAGATGGTAAATTAATGGTGCAAAACCGAAGCGCTGGAACTCACCAAGGCCCTGCAGTCCAGACGCAAAAATGAGTTCGTGCTTTAATGAAAATGGATTGTACCATTCCGGCCCGCAAGAACCATAAAAGACCAGTTCATTACTAGTAATTTGGAAAAGTAGAAGTCAAAGCTGGTGGAACTCTTCCTGTATCAGTTAAGACATTGCAAGGAAACTGTTAAAATGATATTTATGGGAACGGGTTGTTCTCATGCTTTCCAAGATGTATTTAAGGTTATAAATGGTTGTATTTGCTGCGACAAAAAAAATCAGCTGGTAGAAGTGTCTGTAGGCCGACTCTTTCAGAGATGTGGCTAAGCACTTGCCTACCTGAGGTGGGAGTCTCACAACGGGTGACAACCAGGACCTAGAACAGTTCTGGGTAGGAGACAGAAGTAAAGAGCTGTGGACCAAAACCTTCCTGTGGGGTGTGTGTGTGTGTGTGTGTGTGTGTGTGTGTGTGTGTGTGTGTGTGTGTGTGTGTGAGAGAGAGAGAGAGAGAGAGAGAGATAAAGAGAGCGAGAGAACCTTCGTGTGTGTGTGTGTGTGTGTGTGTGTGTGTGTGAGAGAGAGAGAGAGAGAGAGAGCTATTGTGTGGGGGAGAGAGAGTGTGAGTGTGATTATGTGTGAGTGTGTGTGTTGTGTGTGAGAGATAGTATGTATGAGTGTGTTTATATGTGTGCGCGAGTATATGTGTATGTGAGAGTGTGTGTGATTTTGTGTGTGTGTGTATGTATGTGTGTGTGACTGTATGTGTGAGTGTGTGTGTATGTGTGTGAGAGCGTGTGTGCATGTGAGAGTGTGTGTGATTTTGTGTGTGTGTATGTGTGTGTGTGTAAGAGAGAGGGGGAGGGAGGGAGAGAGAGAGGGAGAGGGAGAGAGAGAGAGGGCACACAGCCATATTTAATTCTAGTTCCAGGGAACCTGACTCCCTCTTCTGGCAACCTTGGGCACCAGGCATGTAAATGGTTGACAAGCATACATGTGGGCAAACACCCATGCATATTTAAAAGAAAGAGAAAGAATGGAGAAGGAGGAGAAGAAGGAGGGAGGAAATTCCTGAAGAAGTGGAGAAGGAAAGATGGAGGCCAGTAGTAAGTTGCAGCTTAATGTTGACTGGAAAATTGGGTATGGGGGTGTACATGCCAGTCTGACAATACCCATGAAAATCCTCGTACTAACCCAACCAATGCTGCCCGTGGAATAGAATGTACGTTCTAGAATCTTGCTTCTCTGTACACAGCTGTCTCCAGGACCAACAAGCTCACGCAAGCCCCTAACTGTCATGAAGAAAAGAAACTTCAGTTTGAGTGGAAATTAAATTGCTCGAGAATTTTGATAAAGAGGCCTGTTCTCCAAGCAATAGAAACTCTTTTCTACAAACAATCAACAATGGATTAAATTTCATGGTTCAAGAGGTCTTTTGGAGAGGAATTCTCAGAAAAGATCCAGGAATAATGGCCGCAGTGAAGCCCTCACTTAAATGCACTCCAAAGACACAGGGACATATGCTCTCCTCCCCAGTCCCTGGCTGGATCCGGAAAAGGAAGAAAAAGTAATTTAGCCATTCTCTCTAAATTGAGAGAAAACCTGATTTAGAAAAGCATAGAACATACAGATATTCTTTGCTGATACTCAAGAAAATGATTGCGAGGAATTAGTGACTGCCGACCACAGTTTTCAAGTCTGAGGAATCTACCGACTTCTTTTCATGTTAAAAGAGATGGCGAGACATGGTGCTGTGTGGATAAAACTCCAGCGTTCAGGAGCTTGAGGCAGGGGATGGTGAGTTTTAAGAAGGTGTGAACTATACTAACAATACCCTGAATCAAAAAGGAGGGGGGGTCATTTCAAATTAAATTAATAGTAACTTTGCCATGACGTTGTCAAATCCTAAAATGAGATTCTAGCCAAGCATGTAGTTGGACGATCTCTGTCAGAACTCAGTGTTTCCTTTCTGGGTAGTATGTCAAAACCATTCAATTAGCCTCTGCTCGGTGGACTAAGCTTGTGGAATCCTCCTGTACCAACACTTTTTCCCCATTTTCTCTCTCTATCAACTGGCAGGATGCCCAGGATCAAATGGAGGACCCTTCAGACAGGAGCCTGGATCCTTCATGATTGTGTGGAGCACCGTTCCTTGTCCCACATCCAGAGAATACCTGGTCCCACTTTTAGAGTTAATGGAGTGCTCATGTCTGAGTCTAACGCTGAAGAAAGATTTAGGGCAGACCTCTGGCTAATGAAGACCCATCCTGTAGGTAAGTGCCATAGCTTCAACTTCAAATTGTCACTTCCTTCCGAAAACATCCGGATATCTTTCGAAAAAGAAAAAAAAAAGTTGTTGGGCTGGGGAGATGATTCAATTGGTAAAGTTTCACTATACAAGTCTGAAGACCTGAGTTCAGTGTCCAGAAGCCCTGTAACCAAACCGCACTGTGATCTTGTAATCTCAGCTCTAGGGGAGCTGTGGTAGAGACAGGAAGATCCTGGGGCTTGATGACTGGCTAGCCCAGCCTATGGGGATGAGTTACACGTCAGTGAGGGAACCTGTATCCAAAACAGAAGGTAGACAGTACCTAATAATACAGCTGAAACTACCCCTAGTCTCGCTATGTGCACACATGCTCAACACACACACACACACACACACACACACATACACACACACATTAGTTAGCATCTTGTCTTGGAAGCTGTGTCTTATTCTTCATCTCAACATAGCAAACATTTTTGGAGATGACATTATTGGTCTAGATATCGAATGCACCCACCAGGCTCATATGTTTGAACACTTGGACGCGGGATGTTGGCGCTGTTTTGGAAGGTGGTGGGGGTGTGAATCCCAAAGAAAAGAAGTAGATACCTGGGAGGCAGTTTAAGGTTTATGGCCCCACTCCTACAGCTGTGAGCTGTTTCCATTCACCCCAAAACTCCCCTCCACGGTGGATGATATCTTCCCAAACTGTGGGCTAAAATAAATTCTTCCCCTCTGAAGCTTCCCTACACCCAGGGGTTTGATCCCAACAAGGAGAAAAGAGGCTGATAGAAATGTACAATGAGTCACCTCGCACCTAGGTTTCGGGATGAGACTGAGTAAAATATCAAGCTCTAAACCCCAAGCAAAGCTCTCATAAAACCTTGTAGTAATTCTGCCAAGACAATGCAGCGGGCTAGCTTTATGACCTCCCCTATTAGGTGGCAAGATGTTTGCAAACTTAAAAGCGTTCACTGCGGAAGAATAATTTCTTTTGTTTCATGCATCATTTGCTTCTCTATTACGTTTGTTACCTTAGCGGGAGAAAGAAAGGGACAAAAGTATCTGACATTTATGCTAATACTTTACCTGATATAAATATGTATGACTCTCAGATCCACTCTATCCTTGAAGAGAGAAGATGGGAGCTCCAGCTCTCTCCTCCTTACAGGACCCAGGAAGACTTGCTATAAACTCCTTCTCAGTCACACTTCTTGTAGAAGTCATTTCTGTCCATGAGGCCATCCAGACATTAATCCCATGATATTTGGAAACCATGGGGAATACCTTCAAAGGGTCAAAACTTATTCTAAAGCCCATCCTTTAATTGATAATGAGATTTTTAAATGTTTGACTCCTTTATGCTACATAAAACATCCTGAGCAAATCAGGGATGAGAATTTATTTTGCACTGTGGTTGGAGTGGGCCCAGTCTATCATGATGACGAAGTCTTGGAGGGTCAGCCCAGTTCTCTCCACAGTGGACCAGGACATAGCAGAAAGGGATGCCTGCCTACAATTAGTTTTCCCTTTGTTTGCCCTTCTGCTGTGCCCCCTGCCCCATGGAGATGGTGCCACTTACAATTAGGGACAATCTCCCTCCTCTGTAAATCCTCCCTTGAGCTATCTGCAAAGACAAACAAAGAAGTATGCTTTCCTAAACTCCCACATGGTTCTAAATCTGGTCAAGGTGACAGTGGAGATTAAACCATCACAATACCTTACCTGCCTCCTAGAATCCTCAGTATCCACTTCTATTAAACAGGAAAATAAGACTCTTGTGTGCAACCCATAAGGTGAAAACTGCCCAGTTAATGTGAATGCAGCTCAGCTATTTTTTTCCACTGGAGTATAGACTTTATATGCTCCTGTCCACTTAAACCCCAGTAGAATGAGTCATGGGACAGTCCATCTGGTTAAGTCTATGGAAAAGCATCCAGCAGTATTTCAGGGGCCAGGGAGGTGATCTTTCACTCTTCCCTTGCATTCAGAATCTGCAAGACGCCAAATACTTCATGGCTTTACTTTCCTTTATGTGTACCGGCGTTTTACCTGCATGTGTGTTTGTATGCCATGTGAATGCAGTGCTAAAGAGACCAAAGGAGAACATAAGATCCCCTGGAGCTACAGACACTTACGAGCCACCATATGGATCCTGGGAATCAAATTCTGGATCTCTACAAAGGCAGCCAGTGCTCTTAACCACTCAGCCATCTTTCCAGCCTGGTTGTTCCTTGATCCCTTTCCTTACTTCTTGGCAGACAGAGGGTCGAATCCCTTGTCCACGTGTCCAGTTCTGTGATGATCTTCAAATTCGCCATATTGTGGAATAGCATACAGGTGTAAGCACCAGCATCCAGAAGAAGGCTGTGCTCCCAGAGGGGGTGTTGCTGAAGCTGGCAGGTTTGTCCTTGCATCTCCTGCATCCCCTTTCAGAACTCCATCCTTGGGGTGCTACCTAAGTAGTAGCCACAGCTTGTTCTCCATCTCTAAAAGCTGCAGGCTCTGATGAGCTTTGCTAGTTTCTATGACAGGAAGACATAGGACAAGATGACGTGGATATGTCAACCTATTAGCGACAGAAACGGGCAGTCATGACTGGTTCTGTAAGATCACTCTTTGCTAACGTCTCAAAGAGATGTTTTCCAAGGCAAGGCAATGTGTATTTTTACCCTGACTCCCCATTTACTCTCTTAACGTTTGGATGTCCAATATCCAACATCAAATTCCTCTAGAAGAAACATCCATAAGGAGTTTGTTTGGGCCACTTACAGATTCAGGTTCATGCTGCCGCATCCAACAAGAACCCTATGAGGGACACTCAACTACAATAAAGCCACAGTCTTACAGGCCATGGGTCAAGTGTAGATATCTCACTCCAAACAAAATGCTCTCAGAAGCACTTGAGGCATGGGTATTCCCCAAAGCAGATGCATGCCGAACATTGCGTCTACCCCATCTTTGTTCACACATGCAGACTCACACATGCAAAGAAGAAGCTAAGCCCATACCGTGGTGCATTCACAGCAAGAGCAGAGACACTAAACCCTCAGAGACTCCCACCCTCGGGAGGCTACAGTGTTGGGAGAGAGGGACTAAGGAGATGGCTCAGTTGGTGCAGAAGAAAAGTGTGAAGACAGAGTTTCAGATACCAAGCATACACATAAAGATCTTGGTGCTGGGATGCAGAATCATGGGAACTCTTATTTTCTCATCTAGCTAAATCTGTGAGCTTGAGTTTCAGTGAGAAAGAATGTGTGTGTGTGTGTGTGTGTGTGTGTGTGTGTGTGTGTGTGTGACAGAGAGACAGACAGACAGACAGACAGACAGACAGAGACTCTACAGCAGTCACAGGCTTTCATGCCTACTTAACCACCTTCAGAAATGCACACACATGTGTACATTTATCCCTCAATACCATAAGTATACAATCATATACACTCACACCTCCACAAAAGCCCCACACTAACGTATCATAATCATATCAACAGAGAAAGTATCTCACAGTTACAGTATAATACTCTCAATGAATGATTAGTTTCAGCTGTTTTAAATATTAGTGTTAGTAATAAGACCGTATTATTATTTTAGATAAGTGTATAGCCTAAGGGGGTGGTTCAAAGACCAGAGAGCCTAGACTGAAAAAGAAAACTTGTGTTTCTGAAGAAAAATTCATCTATATTGTTCTATGCAGATTTGGATACATGGATCAGGGGAAAAACATATTGTGGAGCACCTGTTTCCCTCTGAGCTGCTCCTGTAAGTTAATGAAGCAAAGATAAACACCCAGCCATCCCTGTGGGGTCAGCATCAACGAACCGTCCCCACATAAAGGCAGGAGAAAGAGGGAAAGCCAAATGATGTTGTAATTCTACCAAGAAATCAGACTCCCGCCTACAGGAGAAATCAGCAGAAAATCATGAGTAGGATGCTATCAGGCATCACTGTTGATTGCAAAGTTTCAGTGGGCTCAGGGTTTGGGAGAAAGTCAACAGCAATGACCTGCCACTTCTCGAAAGCACAGAAGAGCCAACAAAGCCAGTTGATAAGGTTTCAGAACTGTGCCAGGGTCGGGGGTTCAGAGAGAGTCCGAATTCATCAATTTTAGCCTTGAGGGCTATGATGGTGAGAGGCAGCCACCATGTGCCATCTTGCACACCCTGGTCATTAAATATGACCCTTTCAACTTTCCGTAACTGTTGAGTATCTGTCCATATCTTTTCAAGGAAGAAGGCTTTATTTGTTTGCTTGTTTCTCTGTCTA
Organism: Rattus rattus; assembly: GCF_011064425.1. Lineage (NCBI taxonomy): Eukaryota > Metazoa > Chordata > Mammalia > Rodentia > Muridae > Rattus > Rattus rattus. The sequence continues at coordinate 27,651,732 of NC_046169.1, forward strand.
TCTCCATCACCATCGCTGGTTTTAGACACTGGGAAGCTGCAGAGCACAGCTAAGTCTTTATTTCCATTGGGATAGCATGCATGACAGAGTGTCCTGTGCGTTCAGCTGTCCTGCTAAGGCAACAGTAAGATGCTGGATAGTGAAGCAATAGGAGAGAAAGGAGAAGAGGAGAAAGGAAATCAAAGAAACGAAGAACATTAGCAAAAAGATTCTCACTGCATGAGCAAGGGTCTCTGAAGAGCAGGGAAGGGGTTATGAGAATCTCCTGGCTACAACATGTCTCTCTGTTTCTTAAGGCTTCTTATCAGTCTTTGATTGGAGAAGTCTCAGGGAATCCTATTTTAAGCATCGGGAACAACCAGTACCAATCTCTGTCAGCAGAGTTCAGTTCTTTTTACAGTTCGAGGGAAGAGAAAAGATACCCCTCCATGCCACCCACCCCCATCAGTTCCTTCCCTCTACAGATGACCCTGCTGAGTGCAGCTGGCTTCTCTCGACACATTAGGTTTTATATAAACCAATGTAGGATCCTCACGAGTTCACTCAGCCCCACCGTTATTAGGTGTTTTTCCTTCTTGGCAAGTTGAAAGCGAGAAGGAAGAGCATGGGGGGTGTGTGGCTTCTCAAGGCTTCCACTGTACCAGCCTGCTCCTCCCGGGAGAGATCCCACCACAGTATCCACAGGGATATCAGATGCAACTGCTGCTACCTTAAGTTTCACTGGCAAAAACTCTCATCATATGCAGAGATGTGTTTCAAATAGTCTGCTCTCTTTTTTTTCTTTTCTTTTTCTTTCATTTTTTTTAAGATGGGCAACTATATATTGTGTTTATGAGGCAGGGAGAGGGCAAAACCCCAGCAGGAAGATGATTGGGTGCTGTCTAGAGTTCCTGCTGAGGAGCAAGAAGAGTATAATTGGGATCCCTCTTCCCCCCAATACTTTCCTATTGGAATTTATGTTGCAGCAAAGAGCTTTGCTGAGCCTGTTTTACTCATGGGTCAAGCCTCATGCTCTCCCTCTCCAGTGCACCAGGCTAGGGTCTCTTAGTTTTCACTGCTATCCACAGGGCTAACTTCTCCCTGTATCGATGATGCAGTGTGTCTCTTGAGGGCCACCACTATATGGTAGTGATGGGCGCAATGATCCTGTGCCTTCAGCTCATCTGTTGCAGCATCAGCCTTGAGCTCACGACCGCTATGTGAAAAGCAGGCTGTATTCCCATGTTGGCCAAAAAGTGGAAGGTGAGAATTCTGAGACACCAGCATCCCAAATTCTCCTTCTCCTTCTCCTTCTCCTTCTCCTTCTCCTTCTCCTTCTCCTTCTCCTTCCTTCTCCTCCTCCTCCTCCTCCTCCTCCTCCTCCTCCTTCTCCTTCTCCTTCTCCTTCTTCTCCTTCTCCTTCTCCTTCTCCTTCTTCTTATCATCACTGGGAAGGCTCCCTCATAAAGGCATTGGATGTTTCGAGAGTACTTTAGATCAGTGGTTTTCCAACCTTCCTAATGCTGTGACCCTTTAATTCAGTTTCCCATGTTGTGGTGACCCCCAACCTTCAAGTCATTCTCCCTGCTACTTCCTAACTGTAACTTTGTTACTGTTATGAATTGTAATGAAAATACATGACATTCAGGATATCTGATCTGGAAACCCTGTGAGTCTTTGCCCCACCCCCTACCCCCAAAGGGCATAACCTAAAGGTTGAGAAGCACTCTTTAAGATCATCTAGCAAGCCACTCCTGACACCTTAAGACCTAAGGGGTGCATGAATTAGTGATTTGGCCTGGGGTACAGGATAGCACCAGCTCTGATGAGAGTGCTTCATGGCCAGAAGCCTATATGATCAGGGAAGATGTTCTCTTTCTAGGCAGGTCCTGGGTTCTGAGCTTCCCCACACAGGAGTTTCTCCACCTAATTTGAGCATCCATTGGCCACTAAAGAGCAAGGTGTATTTAATAACAGAATTCTGGTGACAGGGACGTAATTAAACTAACGCCACCTACCCTACCCCTTGCACACTGAGCAAGAACAGTGCTTAGCACACACCAGGCATTGATAAAATGACCTTGCTTACACAACCCTGCCACATCCTCACATCACATCCTTGGGTCCCCACTCAGCGGGTGTCATAACTGAGGCAAAGGCTGAGTGTGTTATCAGTAATGTGATGACTCACGGGATAAAGGTCAAGGGCTTCCTGAAGTCAGGAAGTATGACTCCAGGCTCCATGATCTTCATGACTATTCTAAACTACTCCATATGGAGATGAAATTGTCAGTTTTGAACCAATAGAGACAAAGACAAAACCTGAAAATACCGCCCACCTATAAAGAAGACTGTTCACAATAGAGACAGAAAGCTGGGCTCTAAATTGTATCTCTTGCTCTTTGAAAAAGGTCTTGTGATGGCCTTAGGAAGAGTAAAACTAGAGAACAGAAAGTATTGGTTCTTATAATCATTATGGCTATTTCTATTTCAATACCTCAATTTCCCAAGAGCTCATTACCTTAAATTATCTGAGACACCTTCATCTGTTGACTCAACAAATCCTTCCCTCTTACACTTGGCAAAGTGTAGTTGATCCCAGATCATATTAATTGATTGGGAGTTTTGCATGAATAATTGCTTTGAATTAATACCAGTTAATTGGATTTGCAACATAATAACGTTTGGTGATCCACTTTGTACTTGAATGCACCGCTATGAGGAGGAAAATGTCCCACTGACTAAAAAACATGTAGTTTAAAATTTAACTATGTAATTCTATCCAGATATGAGCAAGCCCATGGGTACTGTTTTTTAGAATCTCTAAAGTTCCCTTGGTATCCCAAATCTATTTTCCAGCCAAACACTTCCGTCCAAAGGCATTCCGGGATCTGACTCAGGGGTAATGCTGCTGCAAGTTAAGTCTGGAATGAATCACTTCCCTCTTCTGTCTGAGGATTTTTATGTCTATCAGAAACTATGAGACGAGATGGCTGTACATCCTTTATGATTTGTCACCACGTTAGACACAGAACACAGTAGTTAGCATTGCTCTTTCCCAGGCTAATTCCCAGGAATGCAAGAATGCAGGTGGCATTAGAAACTGATTACCCTGGGCTGGAGAGATGGCTCAGCGGTTAAGAGCACTGACTGCTCTTCCAGAGGTCCTGAGTTCAATTCCCAGCAACCACATGGTGGCTCACAACCATCTGTAAAGAGATCTGATGCCCTCTTCTGGTGTATCTGAAGACAGCTACAGTGTACTTATATATAATAAATGAATAAATCTTTAAAAAAAAAAAGAAACTGATTACCCAGGGTTATTTAAAGGAAGAGAACTGATAGAATGGAAATATATGTGTATGTGCATGTGTATATGAACATGTGTGTATATGTGTAAATGTATATATGTATATTAAGAGGGGATTTATTAGTCTATCATACAGACTGTGTTCTAGATAATCCAACACGTTTGTCTCCAGATGAAAAGGTCAAGAATCCAGTAGTTTTTCAAGTCCATGAAATTGGATGTCTCAGCAGTCCCAATCGGGCTTAGGAGTCCTAGGGAATTCCTGGAGAGCTGCTGGTCTTCAGACAATATTGGAATCCTCAAGAGGTTGAATTTAATACTGGGCACAGCAGTAGGATAGATGAACTGGGCAGAGAGAGTGTGGGTGAGCAGGCAGAAACCACATCCTTTCGCCTGAATTGCCAATGAAGGTGGGTTCTCCTGCTTCAAGGAATCTGATTAAGAAAATCTCTCCCAAGAGCTCCCAGCTGCTTGGGTTTTAGTTGCTTCTACTTGCGGTCAAATTGTACAACCAAGATTCACCATCGCAGTCCTACAATGTGTTACTTTGCCCAACTCACCTACGTCCCTGGAGTCATACTTTATGCCCACCAGCACAATCTGGATGAGAGATGATGGTTACAGGGGGAAGGAGGGCAACACCAGGAGATGGGGCAGGAAGACACAAAGCTGACTCTATCTTTTCCACTACTCTTTGACCAGAGCCTACTGACCTCTCGGTAGTCAATCTCACTCAGAAGACTTGTCATCTCCACTCTCCAATGGGCATTAAGCACAAATCCTCCCACCAGTACTTTCTAGGCCACCTACATGCCAAGCCTTCTTTGTATCTTCAAAGTCTTTCTGCTGTTCTTTCTTGTTGTTAGTGAGGGCAGTCTTATTTCAATAGGGCTTATTGCCTCCACCTTGCTTCATAGAAATCAATGTAATGTCACCCCGGCAATGTGTCATGAACTTGTCATTTGAATTAACTGCAATGCTGGAGCTAAAGGTTGAGCAATCTTGCTGCCGAAGGCGTTTTCCTCTAACGGCTCCATAAAGTGGGCAGCAAAATTAATAGTTGGTGATAAAGTGGCCATTTGCAGGTTGCTGGGTGTAGCAAAATGATAACTGATGGAGTCCGGGATCTTCTGCCTTGGTGCAGAAAGGACTCCATGAGAGGACACTGTCGTTCTGACGTTTGTTATAGCAAGCACAGCTTCAGGCTGGCAGGTCAAAGGACCAAAGGAGCTCACAGCAAGAAGGAAGCTGTCTGAAGCCCCGTGAAAAACCCTCACCCCGGCTGGACTACCGAATCCCAGACTCAGCAACAGGAGAAAATATTATTTAATCCACAATCTTTGGCGACTTGTTATAGCAACTGGACATACAGCTTAGCGTATGAATGTGGAAAAGAAGCATAATAAATGAGGATGGGGTGCTGGTCATAAGATGGTGACTATGAAACGGGGTGGTGGCGAAAGTGATATTGGTGATGGTGGTGGTGGTAATTCATGATGGCAATAACGGTGGTGATGGTAACAATGGTGAGAATGGTGGTGATGATGGTGATGCAGTTGGTAATACGGATGAAGATGATGAAGATAGCTGTGGTGATGATGGCTGTGATAATGGCAGTGGTAATGGGGATGATGGAGATGTTATTGGTGATATTGCTGGTGATGTAATGCCGATACTAATGGTGATGGTGGTAGTGATGTTGTTAATGATGGTCATTACAATGGTGATGGTGGTGAAGACTGTAGCGGGTTGGCCTGACGCTGCTTGTATTCTAACGCTAATTTGGGGCCCCCAAGACTGGTTACCCCAGAGACAAGAGAGCCTGTAGACACTAGCTAAGTGACCCTGCCCCTAGTTCATTGTGATTGGTAAATAAAGATTCCAACAGCCAACAGTTGGGCAGAAGAGACATAGGTGGGGTTTTAGGTTTCATGGACTTTGAGAGAAGAGAACCAGGAAGAAGAAGAAGAACATACAAGAGGAGGAAGGGCATAGCCATGGCTTAAGAGAGAGGAGAGCATGGCCCTGAAGGCTGCTTAATTGGAGCTAACAGAAACCCAGATGAAACATAGGAAGTAATAACTTGGGTTATCAATGGGTAAATGGATTCTAACAACATGGAGGGTAGACAACTGTCCAGCAACTGTGCTGCTTAAGGCTTAGTGTAAATATAAAGGCTGTGCGTGTGTCTTTCATTGGGGAACTCAATAACCAAGGCGGGACAGAATCCCTGGGCGGGGATTTTAAATATTTCCTACTACAGAAGATGATGGTGGTATTAGTGGTAATAATGAGGACACTGAGACTGATGCCTACCTAATACCACTGTGAGCCAAGCACTGCCCTAAGGGTTTATTCCATTATATCTTCATTGGTAGGTAAATAAAACAAGGAGGAAAATCAGAAACCGTGCCAAAGGCATTCAGATATTGACCGAAGCAATCCAGAACCAGTGGCCATGCCCACAGCACAATGTCACTCTATAGAAGAGTATACATTGGTATGTTTGTAGACATGTCTAGACAAGGTAAACAGTCATGTGATCCAGAGAGTTCTATAAGTCCTGCTTTCCATTAATATTTCAAGGAATAAATAGATCCTGCTTTAGAGGAAATTATGGAGATAAAGGTACTTATTAATAACGAGCTCTTAAAGGAAGTCCTGGCACATGGTAACCATTCTGTGAAATATTTTATCACCATTGTTATATTACTTTTTCGATAATGGGTTGGACATAAAGAAGCTAAGCAAAGTCATCCTTGGAGATCAGGGGAGCCTGGTTTATTAGCACCTGGGAGTGTCCACCAAAGTCTTACCTTTCCCCAGGTCATATTTGCTGATGTTAGATATGCCCAGGAAGCTCGTCATCATCTGTGAAGAATAACCAGGAGTGTGGTGGGCCAGGAGGATGTCCTATGATATCCAAGGAAGTCTTATGGCAAGAAGCATAAGTCCCTGCATCCCAGCCCACTGGGAAGTGATAGGCATTGAGGGATGCTCCTCGGAGCACATCTGCTGCTCAGTCACAGGAAGCCATGGGTCTTGTGTAGAAACTTCTGTGGAATCCCTTCTTATTGTCATTTCCATTCAGGAACTAACATCCACCCCCATTCATTAATTCTCTCCTGACCTATCGATCATGTTGATCCTGATGGAAGCAAGGACCAGGGAATGTTTGTTTACTGGTTGTTGAGTAAGTGAGATAGATATATTTTTCATACAAAAGAGGAAAAACTAGTGTTAAGATAAATGTATATATGTGGACAGGTGTATAAGCACATATCTATTGTGTTTCAATTTTAAATGTTGCCCTCTCTTCTTTTTAATACTTTACCTAAAAATAATTGAATTTCTCATCTCATTAGCAGCTCCTAAGATAACACATAAAAGAGGAATCCCAAAAGAAAGCCCTGAATTTGCCAATAAGTAGTAAAATGCAGTTACCAGGATCACTGCTATTTTGTCAGGTGAAACAGAAAATTGCTATTAAAAAAAAATGTCCTAGACTTCAATTTTCCAAAATATCCCAAGATTACTCTCAGGATTCAACCAAGAGGAAAGATAAATAAGAAAAGAAATAGATAAATTGGGTAATAACGGGAAAAGAATGAGATCCCAACCATCTGTATTGACTTTGTGCTTTATAAGAAACACAAGTCATTTGAAAGCACACTTTTCTCCATGATAAACTGTCAAGCGAGAGCAAGTGCATAAACAGACAACAGGAAAACCTCTGAGGACTCTGTTATATCACGCAATGATCTCGGAGTCACCGAAATTGCCAGATAATCTACAGGACAATTGTTCCTTGGAAGTTTCTTTTATTGAGCAATGTTGTCTTAGGGAGAGCATTTAAGTAAATTAAAAATGTTGCAAGAACATTACAGGCAAACAGATAGGCAGCATCCGGGATTATTATACATCGGCAGTATTCTTTTGTTTTGTTTTTGACTGTTGCTGTTTTAGGTGTTAGCAGTAATACACATCTATGGGCTGACAGTTCCTGCTAGTCAGTCTCAAGATACGGGTGCCTTCCACCCAAGGTCAGCCATGAAGTGACTGTGGACAGCATCTCATCTGAACAGTCGACTGTGGTGTACCTGTCTAGAACTCACCCTCTTGTTTTATGAGTCCAGGTTCTCTCAGGGTATTGGACCTGAGACCTCATTTCCTCACTGACTCTTGCTTAGAGACTTCCCTCTGGCCCTGGCCACACAGCTCCCATAGTGCAGGTCACAACACTGCAAGTGATATTCCTTGCAGATGAAAAAATGAGAAAGTGAGTACCCACAATGGCAGTCTTTCTGTAATCCACCTCAAAATGAATATCCTACCAGACCCAGTATATTGCTTAATCAGGAATCGATGAATTTGGTCTGCATGCTTTCATTTTAAAAGATATATTTATTTTTATGTTTATGGGTGTTTTGCTTACATATATGTCTGTGCACCACGTGTGTCTTTGCAACATCTGTATGCAATGGCCACAGGGTCCAGAAAAGGGTGTCAGACACCCTAGAACTGGAATTACAGAGGGTTGTGAATGGCCACGTGGGTGTTGGGAATGGAACTGTTTCTTTGCGAGGACAGCTAATACCCTTGACTGCTGAACCATTCCTCCAGCCCCTAACCTCTAAGATTTTATTCTCACCATTTTTTAAAAGGCTATTTTCTTGCAGTATGCTTTACACATAAAACACAGTATGGCTATCTGGAGGCTGGGACTAATTCTTTGACTCCCGAAGAAGTCTCCCTTGCTGTGTGACAAGAAATTAATTTGTTTAGCAGAGAGAACCTTACGTATCGCTGTTACATTCTGTAACTAATCATGGTGTGAGTTTCTACTCCTTATTCAATAAAGCCCCGGCCTCATGCCGCAGCAGTGTGGGAGACAGTTTTCACAGTTCATGACTCTTTAAAGTGACTCATTAACCAATTTCATTTCCATTTCTCTTTGAATGTCTTCCATGACTGCAGGAAGAAAGTACCATTTTAACTCCGGATTTACATTCTACGCATCTCTCTTGGACTATCTATTTAACAGAGAAAGCAGGTCTCGGGCATAGGATTCTAGACAAATAACCCCTACTAAGGTTTATGATTATGTAAAGGAGGGCGTTCGTAATCAGGGAGACTGATAAGGGACACTTTGCATACTCTAGTAGTGATGGAAAAAATTCCCTTAAACTGTTCTTGAAGATTTGTTTTACATTTGAGTATGTGTTCTCATGTGTGTCTGTGCACCTGAGTGCAGAGTCCAAGGAGGCCAAGAGGGTGTTGGAGCCCCTGGAATTGGAATGACAGGCAGTTTTGAGGCACCAGATATGGGCACTGGGAACTGAACTGAGGCATCTACAAGAGCAAGCAAGTGCCCCTAACCACTGAGCCATCTTCAGAGCCCTAAACACTTCCTCACAGGTATATTTCTTAGAATGGAACTATAGCTCATTTGTATACTGTGATTCCTTTCCTTCACTGAATCTATCCTTTGAAACAGGCCTCCATCATTATGTGAGCTATAGTTCTCTTTTTTTTACCCTTGCATACTATTTAAATATGTAAGTGTTTTAGAAAGAGACTCATTGTACTGCCCATAGTCATTTGGCTGTGACAGGCGGAGGCATCAGGAACTGTGTAGGTTGAGGGTATAAGAATATAAAGGAAAGATGATGAGGTAAAGGTTATGTCTGTGTACAGTTTTGATAAGATGTCACAAGTACATATATATATGTGTGTGTGTGTATAAAGCATATAGTATATATTATATATAATATTTATTAGTATAGTAGCATATAGAGAATATATTACATGTAGTATTATACATTAGCATGATATATATTAGAAATATGTTATATGTAGTATCATATATAATAGCAGAGTATATATTAGAATATATTATACATGACATTATATATATATTAGAGTAGTATATATATTAGGATATAAATATATATATATACATATATATATTATTTACTTGGTGGATGAATAACTGAACCCCATACGTCTCTCCTGAAGCTCTGTGAGATGGTTTTCCTACTTGAAGCTAACAACATGTACCACTTAGTGGGTGCCATATACAGAGTTCTGCCCTCCCCTTAATTCACATGTGGATGTCATAATAAGCACACAATGGAATATGCAGATGGGACTTTGGAGAAGAGAATAGGTCTATAGGTTATAGAAGTGGGGTACACACAGCTAAGACAAAATGGCAGAGAACTTCCAGTCTCTATTAATTTCCAGGGGATTCAGTAGGAAGGGACTCTCATCCACTATGGGAAGAGAAGCTTCATCAGGGACAGAGCTGACAAATACTTTCCTCTTCGAATTTCTATTATGTAAGCCACATCACCTGCGGTATTTTCTCAAATCGTTTTAAGTTGATAGATACCATGGATAAATAAATTTGAGAGCTGGAAATGTATCTTTGTTGGTAGAGTGCTTTCATAGAATGCATGAAGCCCCAGTTTCAGACATCCATGCACCACAGCTATTGAATGTAATGGCAAAAGCCCATGATTTCAGCACACAGAGGCACACAAAATAATTCTTGGCTACTTATTAAGTTTAAAACTAGCTTGGCCTACATAAGACCCTGAGTCCTCTTCTTCTCCTTCCTCTTTCCCTCTTCCTCTTCCTCCTTCTTTTTCATCTTTCTAATGAGGGGAATTTATTTCATATGAGAAATTTGGTACAGAAAACTGAAGTCCAGGCTACCCAACCCAGCCCTCTATAGATGATGGGGTGAGATACCTGGGCCCAAGGCTAGACCAATGGAGGAAGTTAGAGTCTTATAGGAAAGTCCTTCCTCAGACCCAAAGCCCACATGAGAAATATCCAGGTAAAAGCATAGAGACAAATGGAAAAGTCACAGAGATACCAGCATCCAGCATCTGTGCAGTACAGAGAATAAACTGAGAAAGAGATTGAGCCCTGCGCCCCTCCCAAGAAGTCACTAAATTGGAACTTCCTGGCAAGCTAGCCTGCAGGAGTCAGGACACATGTCAGAGAAGAGCAGCAGTTAGCCTGGGATGGGAAGAACATGCCATTCACAGGGTAAAAGTCAAGATCTGGGACACTTTCAGGTTCCTTTGCCAACTCCAGTTTGTGCCTCTGATTCCAGAGATTTGGAATGAGATGCTCACTCAGAGAAGATGAATTTACAGTCCCCACCCCTCATTTCCCTGAACTGCATTAAATGCCTTTTAATCAGAAAGGATTCCATTCCATGCAGAACAGATTGGAGTAGCAGCTAACTCTGGGAGACTGTCATGGGGCTGAGTCACCACTTGGCTGCAATCCTACCTCTCCGATGAAAGGCAGGGCTGAGAGTGAAGCCACACATGAAGACCTCAAAGGAACATCTTTCAGACCCTCATCAGCAGCCTCTATGACTGCAGGATAGCAGGAATGTTGGCTTCTGTCCTAGGGCTGAGAGAAGCATCAGTTCATACCAAATGAATGGTCTCCCACCGTAGCCTGGAGATTTAAGGACCGAGAAACACCAGATGCTAAGCACTTAAAGATGTCCTGATACACTTCCAATGCTTTTCCTGTAGGGAGATGGTGTCTATTCGCTGTCTTTGAAACCTATCCTGCCCTTCAAGTTCAGCCTATGCAGGTGACCAGCCATTTGGTAAATGGTTGCAGAAATGCAGAAAGACCAGAAAAGGAAACAAAAACAAACAAACAAAATAAAAACAAAAACATGTTCTCTGTCTTATATGGAACTTGGGCTATAATGTTGTCATGTATATGTGTATATGGGTGTAAGTGTGGCTAATATCTAAAGGAGACTGAGAGAGAGAGAGAGAGAGAGAGAGACAGAGAGAGACAGAGACAGAGATAGAGAGACAGAGAGAGACAGAGAGACAGAGAGACAGAGAGACAGAGAGACAGAGAGAGACAGAGAGACAGAGAGACAGAGAGAGGGGGGAGGATGGGGATAAGAACACAAGGGACTTAGAAGAGAAAAAGACCCACAGAGAGGAGGTTACAAGAGGTAAACAGAAGTAGCAGAGAATGGGGTAGATGTGGAGAATAAACCCAAAATGCAGGTTGTTGACAGTTGTAGAGAGAATATCCTATATTGTGTGGATATATCAGTTGTCAATAAAAAAAAAAGTCCATGGCTTATAGAAAAGTGTAAGCTTATAGGAAAGGGAGATTGATTTCTGAGAGAAAAAGAAGCCCCAGATACAGAGGAAGAAGACAGTCCCATGAAACTGAGGACCAAGTAACCTGCCATGCGGCATGACTTACAATAGAATAAATAGATAATTAAATTATGAGCTGGTTGGGAAACAGGCCCAAGCTTGTGGCTTAGGCGTTCATATATAAGAAGTCTTAGAGTTGTTATTTCTGGGAACAGGGGCATGGGAAGAAAAGCATCACTCAGCAGACAATGTCCTAATGGCATCTAACATGATAAAAGACACTTAGAAGAAAATAGCAGACTAGGAAACTGGAGCATTGGCTCAGAGAGTAAGAGTGTTTACTGCATACCTGTGAGGATCTGAGTTCAAATCTTTAGACCCCATTTAAAAAGTCAGGCTTGGTCATATACATACCTGTGCCTTGGTGTTATAGTGTGGGGGTTTGGGGAGAGACTGAAGACTGGAAGATTGCTAGCAGTTGCTGATTTCTCATCTAGCTTCAGGACAAGTGAGGCACCCATCTCAAGGAAATAAGTCTGATCGTGACAGAGTAGGACTCTGGCTGTGCTCTTCATGTCCCTGAGCACTGGAAAGTGTGCATACCAGGGGAACAGAATGGAAGGAGAATGGTGGACTAAAGTGGGACAAAGAGAGAAAGCTGGAGTCTTACCATTATCTTTAGCACCACAAAACCCATCACATTCCCAAGAAAAACAATGCACTCAATTTTACCTTTCAATATTCTAGACTAACTGATACAAACAGAGATGTGTTTCATTGGATAAAGCTGTCTACCACCAAGTCTGACAACCTGAGACTGATGTCTGATACTCATATAGAAGGAGAGAACTAACTCTTTCAAGTTTCCTCTGTTCTCCACACATGTTTTACACACACACACACACACACACACACACACACACACACACACACACACACACTTTTAAAGGCCTTACCATCTGAGAAACTCAGGGTCTGAAGAGTGCCCACAGACCCATTAAGAAGTGCCCAGTAGATGAAGGATGTGGATGTCACTAGCTGGGCTGATGGAAGGCTCCCTGGGTAAGGCACTCAGGGTCCTGTGGACTAATAGCCTGTTTTTCCTTAATTTATATGTTCCAGTCTTCTCTTTTTGTGACATCTGGGAAGATATTATGTTATTTAAGCCAATTCTCTATGTATAGTTTCCCCCTTTATCCCTCTCTGGGGTACAATTCTGATTTAATTTCAACCCCTGGTGCTATGTGACCATGTCCATAGGCCCACTGAGCCCATCACATTTGAATAAATTTGGTTAGACAGATGTGCCATGGCTTCCTCCCAGATGCTTTTGCTAAGTGCTGTTGTGGATAGGAAGAGTGACATTATCAGTTGTACTTTTAATGTTCAGAAAATTGCTGCAGAATTTGCCCAGAGGCATGTGTACAGATCCAGTGGCTGGCTGGCAAGTGTTCTAATGGTCTTATGCCAGTGAAGTTTCAACTTCAGTTTTAAATGAACAGGGAGACATTGGAAAGATCTCATGATATCTGTTAATTCGTTTCCATTCACCAACAGCCACTGAAAAACCCATCCCAGGAATTTCAGACATCTGGTCAACCAGCTAGCCATTCAGTCTCTAGTTTAGCCTTACATGAGTCCCCACCCCTGGAGGGTTTAATTATTTTCATAGACAGTGTCTTGCTATTGGAGTTGAACACAGTTGACTTAACCCTTGAAGTTACTGTTCGGATGCAGAAATGCCTCTGACTCATAACCCCTGTTTCCCATGTTAAATGTGAAGCACACACTGAAAACACAAATACACACACACACACACACACACACACAGAGAGAGAGAGAGAGAGAGAGAGAGAGAGAGAGAGAGAGAGAGAGGCACCCACAAGTACAGCAGATTTCCATCCAATCCTATAAGCAACCACAGAATGACAGGGGCCTCCCAACCTCAGTCATTTTCATTTGAGTCATGATTTATCTCTAATGTGTTTCTCAAATGCTTTGTGTCATGAATGCACAGGAGCAAACCCCACTTTGAACCTGAAATTCGCTGGGTGCCATGTCTGTTTACAATGCTGAACAGCACAGGACTTGCCAACCTTCAAAGTCTCAGGTCAATATGAACTTAAATATAGGTATTTAGCACAGCAGGCACTTAAGAAAACAGTAAAACTGTCAAAATAACCCCAGAAAACCTGCCTGGATGTTATTTTCCCATCCCTTCTTGCTTGGACTCTTTTTTTCTCCCTTAACATAATGCGGAGATGGGTACTGTCACAGAAGGGTTAGGAGTAACATCTCTGGCCTCAGCCTTTCTGTCTAGAATTCGGATGACACAGCCACTTGTCCAGGCAAATAATGATCATCATTACACGGTGGTTGCTCTCTGGGACTCACAATGGTCATTATCATGAGAAACTGACACTTAAGACACTACGGAGAACTCAAATGTGGTAGTCAATCTCCAAACTCCCCAACCCCTCTCTTGTAAGCACCCACCATGTGTTAATTGTCCTGAGTCTCTTGAGAAGGGTTAGCATGCTGGGGGTCAGAGAAGAGACACACCACTGGAGTCTGATTTTAGGGACAGGAGGGAAAGGCAGACAAAGGAGCTGCCAGGAAATTTGGGGATGGGAAGGTGCTGGCTGTGTTCATTTGCTCATCTTTCTTTTCCTTTCTGTGCCTGGGCTCCAGGTCACGTAGAATTAAGTGTTCGATAAAAGAGGATTCTTCTTAGTGAGTCATTAAGATGTCGGCTTCTTTAACTTCCATGCACCGTTAACATTTGCAAGGAGGAGCTGGGGAGGTGGCTCTGTGGGTGATGCATGTGCTTGCAGTACAAACTTAAGGACCTGGGTGTGGGTCTCCAACACACACATACAAAACATGGAGTGATGATGTACCTGCAACCTCATTTGGAAAAGCAGAGACAGGAAGATCCCTGGAGCTTGCTAGGCGGCCAGGCTAGATGGATTGACAAGCTCTAGGTTCAGTGAGAAAACCTGTCTCACAAAACAAGGGCAACTGAGGAAGACATCCAACATAGACCTCTCGTTTCTAAGTGATCATTCACCTGTGCAAACACACACACACACACACACACACACACACACACACACATCTTATATATGCAGAGAAGATGGTGGGATACAGCAAGCATACCACAGCATATGAAAGAGTGAATTGTGCCTAGATGTTATATCCAAGTACCAGAGAGGAGCTTGTATAAGGAGATGATCACTAAACGTTCTAGAAATGAATGGATGCTGTAAGTTCCAAATATCCTTAAATATACTCTTTCACCAAAATACTGAATGCTTATTTACTAAGATGTTGGAGGCATATTCCATATTGGAGCATAAATATTAGCAAAGACCCATGCTGTCTCCATCCATCATATCCTCCAACAGAAGTACCTTATGGTAACATGATGGCTGCCACAGATCCAGTCATCAGCTCCTCAGAGAATAGGAGAAAACAGAACAGAGACAGGTCATCTTGCCTTGCATTTGTTTTTAACCATGTTTTTTTTTTTTAAACAATTTCCAGAGAATTCTGTGACATCTCTTAGTGGCTAAAACTAAGATCCACACTTCATCCTGAGACCAACACTGGCCCAAAGGAATAAAATCATACAAATGCTCTTGACCAATCATGACATACTCTATAAGGTTGATGCTGCCTGTTCCTGTATGTACCCAATGATGCTATAAATCAAATAGGAGAAACAGGATTCTTGGAGTCATATGGAAAACTGAACTGTTTTCACAGATATCTCATCCCATGTAGCTGGGGTTCTGGAACTCTAGGATCAACAAGGGAATGAAGACAGGACAGGCACACATACTGAAAAGCTGGTGTCAAGCCTGAGTATGCACTTGGATGGAGGGCACTGGTTGTGACCAATAGCCTGGCACATCAGTGTGCTTATTGTATGTAATAGAAAGGGAGGAGCTAACTATTCTCTGTAGGAGGTCTTTGTAATAAGGGGTCTCAGGCTATAAACATCCAAGAAGAAGAAGCTACAGCTGCTAGTCTTTTGCTACACTGGTTATTTTCTTGTACTTGGAATCCTGAGAAAATACTTGCCATTCATTTTGATCCTGGTGCACATGGAGAAACTGCTTTGCCAATTTTCCATAGGTCTGAGGCCTTAGAGTCTTCAAATGGCTTTGCCCACATCAACAGCACAGATAGACTCAGGACATCCATCTGACTGGTAAAGAAGGCATTACTTTCCAAATCACGTAGACTTTATTTCTATTTATGTGTCCCTGTGAGTGTATGCCACATATGAGCATGGACTCTTGGTGACCAGAAGTCATCAGATTCTCTGTTGTTGGAGTTACAGGTGATTGGTGTGATCTGTTCAGTGTGGGCACAGGGAGCCATACCTGGGACCCTCTGTAAGAGTAGCAAGTGCTCTTAACCACTGAACCATCTCTCTCAGCTGCCATGTTGAGATTTCCTAGCTCCCTTTGTTGCTTCTGCATCTATGAAACCCATCAGGCACTGACTAGGCTTCCTTCTTTCTAAGGGGAGGCAGGACTCAAACTCAAAGCCTAAAGAAGACAGGAGCACGTAAGCTACATGAGCTGTTATAGCCTACCGCATGCTCTCTGCTTCTCTGCAGGGTCTGCTTCCAAAGGATACAAAATAATATTATTTAAAAGATGCCTTGCCATCCCACAGGATGCAGGGACCTTCTCAGGAGGCAGGGGGAGGGGTGGGTAGAAAGAGTTTAAGACCTAGAGATGTTAGATGACTATATCTTTTGAACACAGCAGGGTGGCTGCACATAGGAACACACAGTGGCTGTGACAGCATGTACAAGGCCGACACAGAGTCAAGTCAGACAAAATTCCAGTATGGATGGGAGAAGATGAGCATGAAGCCTCAGCTCTAGCTGAGGTGATAGTGGTGTTCGATGACTTCTTGAGAAGAGTCAGTCTTCTCTAATGATCTGACATCTGATAGGTCAAGTAGCCTCCAAGGTAGTCTCCACATCCGAGAGTAGTCAAGCAACACAAACTGGACTCAGTGGATTGGAATGAGGATGGGGGAGGAGAAGAAAGAGGGGGGAGGAGAGAAAAGTGGAGGAGGAAGTAGGGGAAACTTGAAGTTCTTTGGGGAGGGAGGTGGAGGCAAATCTGGAGGAATTAAGGGACCTGAGACAAATATGAGCAAAATACCGAAATTCTCAAAGAATAAAATGTTTATTTAACAATCACCTGCACTCCCGTGCTTTATTACAACGCTATTCACAATAGCAAAGAAGTGGAATCAATCCACTTATCAACAGATGAATGGAAAGAAAACATAGTACAATACACAAAGGGATACTAGTCAGCAGTAAAAACAGAAGTGGTGAAATCGAATCATTTGTAGCGTTAATGGACAACGGGTGCCATTTGAAATAAGCCAGGTGCAGACCAATCACCACTAAGTGTTTTAATTTAATCATGTGGGGAATTTGCACAGGTTGAGTTTTTGAAGTGGAGCGGAATGGTTGTTATCAGAGGTTAAGGAGTCTGTGGGGGTTGGGCAGAGACAGAGGGACACTGGTCAGTGGGTACAATGGAGGTAGGAGTGAATTTGAGTGTTCTGTCACACATAGGGTGGCCACAATTCGCATGTACACAGCACATCCATGAGAATACAATCATACCAGTAGAAATATGTAGAAGGCCATAGATGCAAATGATAAATGTTTCAGAGGAATCTGAGTTCATTGTTATAAAATGTGGCATTAGGAGGCTGGAGAGGTGACTTGGTGGCTAAGAGTATTTGCTGTTCTTGCAGAGGACAAGAGTTTGAGTCCAGCACTGTCATCAGGCAGTCATAAACTGCTTCAAGGAATCTGACCTCCATATTCATGTATACACACATTTACACACACACATACACACACACACACACACACACACACACCAATAAAACTAAAATAAATTTTAAATGCATTATATAATGTATACCAAAATATTACACTTTGGCCCATGGGGACATACAATGATTGGTAGTCAATTAGAAAATACATTCTAAATTTTAAAATAAATATTAGGAGGTAGTACAGAATATGGTTTTAATTCCAAGCTCAGGCAGGAAATCTGATGTGATTTGAGACTAGCTCAGGCTATAGTGTGAGATTCTCTCTAAAGCCCAAAATAAGAGCCAGGCAAGTCTTTAATATCAGAAGTCAGTAAGTAGGTACAGGAAAGCAGATCTCTGTGAGTTCAAGGCCAGTCTAGTTTACATTGTGAGTTCTAGGACAGCCAGGGTTACATAGTTAATTCCAAGCCTCTAATGATACATGATAAAACCTTGTCTCAAAGAAAAAGGGGGAGAGAGAGAGAAAAGAGAGAGAGAGAGAGAGAGAGAGAGAGAGAGAAAGGCAGAAAGAAAAAGAAAGGAAGAGACAGACAGACAGACAGACAGACAGACACCAAGAAACCAATGAAAGCAAAAGAAACAAAGAAGACTAAAATGCATTGACTTTCTGGTACTTGCTATGTCACATGCATAATCTTACAATAAATGAAAGGGTGTTTCCATTTATAGTATGGAAGCTATTTCCTCTAAAAATAAATATGTTAAATGGGTATGTTGGAAGATAATTTTAATTAAATAAAAGTTTTATTCTAACAACAATATAGTAAATATTGACTTGCCGAAAACATATCCAACAGTGCAGTGGCTTGGCAAAGTGCTACAAAGAAACCCATGTCTCTTTAAGATAGATGGTAGGGGAGGAAGTGTGGGGCCAACACGGGCTTTAAGACGCTCTAGAACGCACAGAGGAGACCTGGAGGCTGCGCGCGGGGTAACTGCTTCGAAGAAGAGAGATTGAGGCCTGAGTTATTGACTTTCTCCTCCTTCCATCTCCTGCTCATGTGAAGAGAACCCACTGCCAAGTCCCCAGCTGGGATGGACTTTCTCATTAACAGGCCTTTATTATTTCCTCGTTTTCAAATGTCACTCTGGCCTTTCTCCCTGGCATTCTCGCTGCTGGCTGTTGCCACAATTACTCTTGTTTCAGAAAATAAGCTGAGCTACTTAAGGCATGACAAGAATTCACGGATTTCGTGACGTGATCTTTGTTGCTAACGTGGGGAAGCGCTTGACTGGAGACATGGCTCAGTGGTTAGGACTTTGATTCCCAGCACCCACATGGTGGTTCATAACCATCTGTAACTGCAGTCCCAGGAGGTCTGAAACCCTCTTCTGGCCTCTGTAGGCAGCAGGCACAGAGGTGGCACACAGAATTAAATAAAGGAAAAACACCCATACACATAAAATAAATCGAAAAAAATAACCATTTTTTTAAAGGAAAATAGGAAAATCCTCAAGCACTCAGGGTGGGTGTATATATTTGTGTGTGCATGTATGTGCACTCAGATGTATGTATGTGTACATATTTTATCTGTTTACATGTATGCTTGTGTATATTTGTCTGTGTGAATATGTACACGTGTGTGCACATGCATGTCTTCGAATGTGCAGGCTGTGTGAATGTTGTAAGCATATCTATGTGGATATGTGTATGTGAATATGAGATCATGTGTTTGCAGCCACTTGTGTCTGTAAGTCTGTGAGTATAATTTCCATGATTAAAACTCTATTTTGCCATTTCCCACTGATTATGGCACTATCGGTTAAAATGATCTGGTTGTACACAGAGTACGCATGTCCTAGAGTTATTTTTAAATCTTTGTTCTATTCACTGTTATGTGTGTGATGTATGTTCATTTACATGCACATTTCTGTCCAAGTTCATGCATGTTTATGTACACCCATATGAATATATCTGTTAGTAGATGTGTGCACGCATGAATACGTCTGTGTATGCATATGTTTGTCTGAATGTGTATGTTCATGATCATGTCTGTATGTCCATATGAGCATGTACATATGCATATAATTCTTCATGTGTGTGCATGCATATTTGTGTTCATTTGTGTATATGCATGAGCATGCGTGCATGTGCATATGAGAGTATGTGTGTCTGCATGTGTGTTTGTGTGCATTTGTATATATTTATGCAAGAGTATGTGTGCATATATGCATCTGTGTTTATGTGTGTCAACGTGTGAGTATAATTTTCTTAATTAAATTTCCTGTTTGTCATTTTCAGGGTGGTGACAGCAATATCTGCTAAATCCTTCTGGCTGTGCTAAAGAGCTCACATGTCCTAGTGTTACTTTTTTGTTGAATCTATTCTATAGGTCATGTTAGAACATTGTTAAATGTGAGGATGCCCCGGGGGTGCCGTGCAGTGGGGTCATAGGTGACCCCAACAGGCATTAGAACACAGACTGAAGAATCCAATTTCCTTTTCATTCCTTTTCCTGTCCTTTCTGTTGTAACAAAGAAAACAATTTCACTTTGAGGGCATGAACGCTTTACAGCCCCAACATTTGCTAATATCCATTTTGAACCCGCGGGGACTTGGTCTCGTGCCCAAACCTGTAGATGAGAATCAAATTCTAATCGGGAACACCCCTGTTGTTCACTACAGTCCTGTTTTGTGTCACTCCAGTTAGACAAATCCAACCACCTATGTATTAGAAAGGTTTCCAATTCCTCACTGAAAGAGCAACCCGCAGGGAAGAGGAGAGGTTTCCAGTCAGGGGTCTCTGCACCCTTCTGTTTGTGTCTGCCTGTCCCCAGGGGCTTAAAATAGGCACCTGCAACCTTCCTCCCTCAGGTATCCCCCCCAAAATGAAATGAGGTGAGCTGAAGCTCTTAACCTTTCCACCCATGGAGGCGTCCAGTAACACAAAGATACCCACACCTGGCTAACATGAAGAGGAAAAGAGGCCATGCTGGGGTACTCCACCCTAAAATGGACATGTATGTCATACTCCCTCTTCCCAAGGCTCAGGGATCAAATCAGAAGAGGGGACAGAATGGTTGCAAATGCCAGAGTTAGTAGATGACTGTAGCAAACGCAGCACTGGACACAACAGAGTCTTCACACACGTGAACTCAACAAGAGCTGGGAGTACTACACACTGCCCCCAGGATCAGTGCAGCAGGAAGCCCAGCACAGATAGGGAAAGGCTCATAAAGTCCCAACTCACGCCAAGCTGAGAAGCTATGACAACTGATGGCTGCCAGGGGAGGGAGAGTCAGTTTTCTTCAGGGATGTGGCCCTTGAGAGGCTGCCCATGCTGCAGTAGATGGCATCAAACCCATGAACTTACAGGCAGCACTAAGTGGACACAATGGGGTTTAAAAGGGAATCCCTAAAGCTGAGAGGGAAACATGGTAGGTAGAGTGGGGGAGGAACTGGAAGGGAGGGAATGAAGTATAGATTTGATCAATACTCACGTGCATTATGAAATTCTCAAACAAAAGTAAACGCTGGACAGCAGGAGAGAGCATTGGGTGGACCTCAAGTGAGCATCCGATGATTCTGCCTCCTTCTGTAGGACTCGTTAGCAGTTACATTCTCACTATCAAAGATCTCACCGTCACTGTGTGACTTCGCTGACTTCATTGCTGTGTCTACAGGGCCAAAGTCTTCCTTAGATCACCATAGCAACCCTACTCCATGATGGTCATGGTCATGATAAGCCCTGAGGGAACAGCCACCACACACTCTGAGAAAGCCATGTCCATGTATCTCACCAACATAAGTAGGAGCTAGCGAGGCAGCTTCGACTTAAGAGTGCACAATGCTCTTGCAAAAGACCTGAGTTTGATTGCCCCGCGCTCATATTGAGTGACTCACAACTGTCTGTAACTCCAGTTCCAGGAGATCCATGCCCTCCTCTGGCCCTTGTGAGCACTACACTGATGTGGACAGACTGGTCCACCCCCAAGACATAATCATAAATAGGAATAAAGTTAAACCTCAAAAAGAAAATGTAGCTACTGTATTAAACAAGTTCTCCATCGCAAACTGAGAAGATACACTTTTTGAAGATGAAGCAATCCAAACTAGAGACCTCCAACAATACTGACAGCAATGAACAATGTCGAACTAGATGGGAGATAACAAACGCACCCCCACGGAGTTTCAGATGTCTGTGTTTTCTCCAATAGCGTGAGGGGACAGGCCATTCTTTGCTGAGACAGGCAGCAGCTTGCGAACAAAGGGGAAAGGGTGCTTAGTTTTCAAATGAAATTATAATTAATTCAGAACTCACTCGACTCACTCCCAAACTCTCCAGGATGAGGTGGTGTTTGCCCCTCCTTTCCTTGAGCTCACCGCATCATGCCACATGGCTGCACCTCACAACCCTTTGTTGAAGTGAAAGGTCATGAGGGCCGATCCGTGGGCTGACTCTGTGTCTTCAGAGCCTGCTGGAGCATTGCAGTGACCTTCTTTCTGTCTTCTCTTCCACCCTTTGTGGGTGAGGCTTATGGTTTTACATTAGCTCTTGTAGCCGCATGCCAGTGTCAAGGAAAATCACCTCCAATGGGTTAAGAGACACTTTATTTGGGAGCCATATGAGAATGACCATGGCCTGGGAACAGAGACTAAGGTTGTATTTAAAACATGTTTTAATGTGGTACTGTTCTATAACATTCCTATAAGAACAGTAACAAAAGGAAGTCACAAATCGAGGCACAAATCCATGCCCATGCTGATAAACATCAGGTAGGGTGGTTAGCCCAGAGAGAAATCTGCTATTGGCACTAAGGTATCTGACGGATGTTCTTAGCCTTAGTGTTGACAGAAGCTTTGGAGTCTGTCATTGGCAGAAGGGTTTGCTTTAAAGTCACCAGTATGTTTGCTCACACCAAGAAATAATCAATAATTGGCTATGTAGGAGGCCAATTATAACCCAAGATAATTTAGTTCCAAACCTACAACAAACTAACTCTTCACAGTCTTGGAGTTCTAAGCAGTCAGTTTGGTGGAATCCTCTCCGAACTTCTGTATAGAGAAGACCAGACTCAAGATGTTGTCTTGGAGATTGTAATTAGCTCACATAACTGAAAATGGAACCCAGCTCCTCTTCTGTCCAGTGTTTCCTCTCAACCAAGAGAGTCATATCATGCTAAATATCATGCAGCCTTAAACACCAGGACAGCACAGCCTTCCCTCCAAATATGAAGGGTAGTGAGGGCTTGTCACTTTATGGTCAGTGGGAATAACTACCAATGTAGAACATGAAAGACTTCAGTCCTGACAGATCCCCTGAATCAGCTCATGGGAGATTTGTATGTTGCACCTTCCTGGTTGTCCCCGAGTCAATGCTACGTGTAATCTGGCCTTCACTAAGAGCTTCAAGAAAATCTAAGGAAATGAGACATGTGGGGCGAGCATTCTTTAAGACAAAATCTGAACCTCTGAACCCCCAAAAATCCCAATCTTCCCACTTTTAACCCAGGTACACTGAAGAATAGGACAAGAAAGGAAAACAATGTGACAAGACACAACTCTTCATCTTGTTTCTTTACCTCCATGTTGGTTTTCTTCTGGAAATCTAAGCGGCTGTCTAATAGCTAAATAATAGTCAATATTTCGGTCAGTTTATGTCCAATCATGGTTTTCACTCATAATTAAGTCTCAGGAAAAGATGAACTGTCAACCTCAATCATTAACACGACACAGCTAGGAAACAGGAAACTTCAGATGATAAACTGCCTCCATCAGATTGGCTTGTGACGTGTGAATGGGCCATTTTCTCGATTAATGGTTGATGGGGGAGGACCCAGATGACTTTATTAGCCCTAGGTAGATGGGGGCTATGGTTGTAAGGGAAAGTAGGCTGAGCAGGTCACCAGGAGGAGCAAATCAATAAGTAGAGTTCCTCTATGATCTATACTTGAGTTCCTGCCTCTGTATTCCTGCCTTGAGTTTTTTGCCTGGCTTCTTTCAATATGACGTATGACATGGAATTGTAAGCCAAAGAAATCTTTCTCTCTTCAAGTTGTGTTTGGTCAGTGTTTTAACTCAACAAAAGAGAGAAAAACTAGAAAACATAGTAAGCCCATGACTGCTTATATTGTCCATAGATTACAATTTTAAAAAACTGTACAAGACACAAATGACAAAGAATCATACCCTTCTAGAGAGTTCTGCCACTGACAGAGCTCAGCTGATTCTGGATGGGAGCCTCCACCTCGGTCACTGTGGTGAAATCTCTGGAGCGGCTGGCACTCCCTGCTCATTCCTTCTGGGGAGCTCAGTTTTGCAGGATCCGGAATCAAGAAGTCCAGAAGCCACTAAAGGACACAATGCTCACAGAATCCAGGCCAGTTACAGGTACAGATGCATAAAGAACTGGGTCAGGCATAAATTTTAAAGTAACATCAGAAGCACAGTGATACAGATAAATAACATTGAGATAGCATATTTTAAAAAATCAAAATGTATACAATATTATCTAAGGTGAACAAAACTATTAACATCTTAGATAAGGACAGAGCAAGGCTCCACACTTGATGGGTGTTCCTCTCCTTCTCCTTAAGCTCAACAGCACTTCACCTGACACAGACTCATCGACGCAGTGCTGAGAGTGTCCTGCAGGCTGGGGAAACTCAGACACATGGATGTCTTCCTCTAACTAGTTCCATGAGCTCATCACTAGAGCAAACAATGGCTTTGCTCAGCTAATCATCCTGCATACTATTATGCTGGGAGTTTAGAATTAGGGCTGGCTGTTGATCCAATTATCTAGCTCTGCAATCAGCCTCTCACACTGAGCATTGCAGAGCTACTCTGAACATGCCTTGACTGACATTCTATTTGTCACAGGAGAGAAAGCCACTCAAAGTGGGGCATCGCTCAAGAAATGTTTGGTGAACCAGAACTACAGGAATCAAAAGAAGTCTGAGTGTCCAGTAAACCCTGTATAGTTATGTAGGTCAGTGTAGACAGTGTGGTTATTGAGTACTCAAAAAAAAAAATCAGTGTGTTGATTCCTGACCAAAGGATGAATGCTAACTCAGCAATTGAATATAGGAAATTATTTAGCATAATAATTTCAGCATCTACCTTATCTTGCAATTGTAAACTTGTC
Source organism: Rattus rattus (assembly GCF_011064425.1). Classification (NCBI taxonomy): domain Eukaryota; kingdom Metazoa; phylum Chordata; class Mammalia; order Rodentia; family Muridae; genus Rattus; species Rattus rattus. Next base: position 27,676,154 of record NC_046169.1, read on the forward strand.
CTGTCATTAGAAGCCTGTTGCTATGTATGAAGAATTCCAGCTTTGCTCTTCTGTGGAAGATGGAGCTATCTGCCTCCTGATTCAGAGTACCAGGGTAGATGGATACAGATGTCTCTGTTTGATGCTGGGAGCATAACATAATGGGAGTCAAGAAGGAAACAGAAAGAAGATGAAGATCTATAACATCAAGTCCATTCTTCATCTGTATTTGGTGGATCTTGTTTCTTTGGGGTAGAAAGCTCTAAAGGATTTGAGATATATATAGTAAGACTTCACCCTGAAATCATATATATGCATGGTAGTTCATACTTGTGAGCCCAGCTTCCTGAAGAGGCAGAGAAGTCAGATGCCTGGAGCTCATTGGCCAATTGGCCTGGAGCTCCAGGTTCAGTGGGAGAATTTGTCTCAGAAAATGAGTTGGACCATGGGACTGGAAGAATGGTTCAGTGGTTAAAAGCACGGGCTGTTTTGGCTGAGGACCTGGGTTCAATTCCCAGCATCCACATGGCAGTTCACTATCATCTGTAATTCCAGTTGCAGGGGGATTTGGTGCTGTGTTCTGGTATCTGCAGACACTGGTACATACATACATGCAAAGGCCTGCATGCAGGTAAATTCATGTGCACATAAAATAAAAATAAGTGTAATTATAAGATAAAATAAATAAGGGCTGGAGAGATGGCTCAGGGGTTAAGAGTATTAATTGCTCTTCTAGAGGTCCTGAGTTCAAATCCCAGCAACCACATGGCGGCTCACGACCATCTGTAATGGGATCTGATGCCCTCTTCTCGTGTGTCTGAAGACAGCTACAGTGTACATATATATAATAAATAAATGTTCAGAAGAAATTTTAAAAGATAAAATAAATAAGATGTAGAGTGTACCAATCCACACATGTATATGAATGTACATACACACATGCACACATACAAGCACATGTGCACATACACAGGGCAATTCATGCCAGCTCAAACATCTGTATAAATATGATGTATAAATAGGATGAAAGAAACTTTCCATGTAATTATGCCAAAATAGAACCAGTACATAGGTCATTCACCAGCTGAATTAAAAATTACATTATGCACAAGAGACCATTAATACTTATAAATCTGTAGAGGCCAATGCTGAGGTCCACATCAGGCGTGAGTCTAAGCTTTATTACACAGAGTGGAGCAGGTCAGATTAAGACATAATTCTATTCATAATAATAAGTTATGGTGTCCAATGAGGCAAGCATTGAAAGAGGAGTGGATGCAGAAAATACACACACACACACACACACACACACACACACACACACACAAACACACACACACATGCACACGCACACATAATGAAATTGGATTCAGCCATAAGGAAGAATGAAGTTGTATCATTTGCAGGGGATTACTTGTGACTGGAGATCATCATGTTATACAAATTAAACCAGACTCCAAAAGACAATATCATTTTTTCTTTATTTGTGAGTCCTCGACTTTACATAGTGATACAATCACATGTGAGTACATGATATGAAAGTAGAAATAAAGCTGTTTAGGAGAACAAAAGAGACATAAAGAAGAGGAAGGGGGAAAAGGAAGGCTGCTGGGGGCATGGCCATGGTATGGCATAGACTGGAATGAAGATGTCATATAAAACCCAGTACCACCTACAATTATTACACATGGTGGGGATGAATGAAGTATGAATGAACCAACTATAAGAAATATTTTATGGGTATTCTTGTTGCCTTCTATTATCCTGCTGAATACCAGTCAGTGTGAAAGGAACAGATGGAACAAAGACACACAAAGACAAACACACACACACACACACACACACACACACACACACACACACACAAAGAGCAGACAAATGTCTCTTCCTGGAATGTTAATTTCCCCCTTTCCTCTCTATGCCTTCAACAAAAAGAAAAAGCAGGTCACTACGTGGTATGTCTACAAAAGATTTTATAAAAACTGATGTGTGTGTGTGTGTGTGTGTGTGTGTGTGTGTGTGTGTGTGTGAATTTGAGTAAAAGAGGAAATGTCGATCTCAGATGAAATACTGGGTAACAGTGACAGGAGGGCAACTTGAACAGAGCTCAATCCAAACTCTGACCTGCCTGGTGATGTCTGTCTGCTGTGCAGTCTCCTCTGGAAGTCACTGAGCATGTGTATAAAGGGGAGTTACAACAACGTTATCTCATGTTTTGATTTCTTTGTCTTTACGACCGGTAATTTTGTTGATAGTGATGTTTGATCATGGTAATGATGGTAATAATGATGGTGGTGGTGGTGATGTTGATGGTAATGGTTATTGCAAAGGTGTGATGGCCATTTTTCTTATGATCAGTAATTCAGTTTTCATAAAGCAGCATTTTTGTACTTTACACGTGTTTGGCTTTTCTACTTTATGCATGCTCTCCCAGTCTCTCTGCTCCTGAATCTCAGCCTATGATCAATATGGCTGACGTTATGAGGTATTGAAGAAACCATCCGCTAACATATTTCGGGTCTCGTGTTTCTAAATACAGTTACCTTAGCAACAGGATCAGTTGCTCCAGGAGAGCTTTTGCCAGATAAGCTGCTCACACCTTTGCATTCTGTCTTTATACTCCATGTCAAGTTTCCATCCATACTCTATGTGACCCTATTAAGAAAAGGAGCCATCTTGGATTGCAAGATTCCCGTAGAGAACTTCAGTGAGCTTTCCCTTAAGTTGGACTCTTTCCTTTGAACATTAGAATTCTGTTCTTCATTGTTCATTTAGACCCTTTCTTTCTCTTTCCCTCCTCTGGTCAGCAATTTTACAGTTCCCTGAATGAATTCACGCTCGTCCAAACTTTCTCTCGCTAATTTCTTCTGTTCTTCTTTCTGCTTAGGAATCTAAGTGGGATTTTTGGCTTCAAACACTGAGGACCAGGAAGCTTTTGTTTTAACTTTTCACAACTGTCTCCGACTTTGAATGTGAGACGTAAGAGTTGCCAGGATGAATGTCAAGGAAAAAAATGTAACATCGGGAGAAAAATTATCTTCTCCTACACCTGGACACAAAACAAATAGGCCAGCTTTCTAGAGGAGGGAGGTCTAAGACCTTTGCGGGAAGAACCAGGTGTTGGGAGACACAAGAAGTGTTTGGATGGGGAGGGGGTAGCATCAGACAGTGGTGTGGACATATGTGCCTCTCTCCTGGCTATTTTTGGCTTTTCCCCCCCTCAAGGACTAAAGTGGTTCCTTTTAGGTTCTCATTGCTGGAGTGTCTAACTTCTTCAAAGAGTTTAGACTCTACTGGAAGTGACCCCAGGCCCCCATTGGCCTCTGTAACCATGGTGACCTCATCCCTTCTATCTTCAGTACGTCACCAAGCCATCTTTCTGTGCATATAACATCATGTTGGTTTCACACAGCGTCATTTAACAGCATCTCTCAAGTAAACACACAGAGAGTGGACTTGTGTCCTCCCATGTCCCCGGGTAGTTCAGGACAAACCAGAAAGATGTGACAAGGATGATCCTAAAGAATCCTACAGATCTACCTATGGCTGCGAGGCCACTGCTGGGTCCCAAACAATCCTATAGGACTCTGTGGGACATTCTACCTATAAACTCAAATGAGGGCCTGGCACCAGTGAGGAATCTTCAGTGGGGCAAGACAGGGGAGAACCCCCTCCATGAGAGTCTGTTGTCAACAGATAGTGTGTGTGTGTGTGTGTGTGTGTGAGAGAGAGAGAGAGAGAGAGAGAGAGAGAGAGAGAGAGAGACTCACAAAAATTAGTAAAGCTAGTAGCCCAGTGTGATGGCGCATGCCTTTGATCCTTTAAATCACTCAGGTATCGGAGACTCTGTTAAGTTCAAGGCCAGCTTGGTCTATAAAGTGAGATCTTCTTTAAAACAAACAAGGGAGGGGGGAGAGAGGGAGGGACAGAGGAAGGGAGGAAGGAAGGAAGGAAGGAAGGAAGGAAGGAAGGAAGGAAGGAAGGAAGGAAGGAAGGAAGGAGAGGTGGCTAATTGGTTAAAAGTGCACATTGTTCTCACGAAGGACCCAGGTTCGGTTCCCCACACCCACATGGCAGATCAGAACTGCCTGCAACTCCACCTCTTGGAAATCTGACATCATCTTCTGACCTCCAGGTTCCTTCAGGCTTGTGGGCAATTGTCACTCTGATGTTTGTTGGTATGGGAAGACACAGTCCACTGTGGGTGGCACCATTCCTGAGGCAGGTGTCTTAGGATTTCTATAGCTGTGATAAACATCATGACCAACCAAAGGCAGCTTGGAAAAGAAAAGATTTGTTTCAGTTTACAACATGTAGTCCATCATGAAGGGAAGTCATGGCTGGGACCTGAAGGCAGGAACTTGGAGGCAGGAACTGAATGAAGCATAGGCCACACATGAAGACTGCTTACTTACTTACTTCTCATGGCTTGCTCAGTGCTCGTTGTTATACAATCCAGGATCACCTGCCCAGGGGTATCATCACCCACAATGAACTTGGACCTCCCCCATTAATCAAGAGAATTATGCTTGCAGACAGGAGCCTAGCATAATTGTCTTCTGAGAGACTCTATCCAGCAACCAGTTGAAACAGATACAGATGCCCACTATTATGGAAGATCTAGGGTTGAAGGCTTGAAGGCCCTGAAGGGGATGGGAACCCCACAGGATGACAGAGTCAATTTCACTGGGAGTTCTCAGAAACTGAACCACCAACCAAACAACACTGAACCACCAATCAAAGAACACATATGAGCTGGAATGAGGCCCCTGTCATATATACAAGAGACAGGCAGTTAAATCTCCATATGGGCCTCCCAACAACTGGAGTGGAGGCTTGCCCTAAAGTTGTAGCCTGACTCATTTGATCCTCTGTAGGAGAGGATGCACCTAATCTGGCCAAGACTTGATATGCCAAGGTTGGGGGATACCCATGGGTGCACTCCCCCTCAGATGAGAAAAGAAGGGGGTTAAGTAAGGGTCTTAGTGATGGGGGATAGGGGAGCCTTGGGATGTTAATTAAGGAAAGAAGGAAGGAAGGAAAGAAGGAACGAAGGAAGTGTAGGCTTGCCTGCTGATCAATCTTGTGGGGGTATTTTCTCAATTAAAGCTGCCTCTTCCAAGAAGACTTTAGCACACCAGGGGATCCTGAACTGCATAAGAGTGCCGAAGGTGAACCATGTACAAGCAAACAAGTGAGCAGGCATGCATACATTTCTCTGTGCTCTCTACTTCGGATGTGATAAGCCCCCGCCTTGGCTTTTCCATAACGATGGACTGTGAAATTGTAATCTAAAACAAACCCTTTCTCCCCTAAGTTTCCCTTGTGCGGTGAGGAGGAAGGTAAAGATATTGTAATGCCACATTTATACTCCATGTATAGTTTGTCTAGTAATAGGTCTTTTGAATATAGGGTTTGGCTGATGTTGAAGAGGGTGATAGGTGAACACACATACCTAATCTGTCCAATTCCTGGCTGGCAAAATCAGTCTGACACCACTTCCTCACAAATGAGCATGGGGAATCCTTTCTTCACCCCTGCATGGGACATCACAAAGGAATCGAGAGGAACTTGGTAGAACTTCTCACTAGGACATGGGTGGTTTCTTTAGTCACAGGTGGCAATTGAATGTAAAGAACAAATAACCACACAGACAGAAACCTGGGCCCACCAAGTTTCACCCTGAAGCACAGAGACACTGCTGCAAGGACACAGCATACAGAAAAGGAGGCAGTCACTCAGAGTTTATGCCGATGGCTCCACAGGGTCCTGGGGGAACAGGTGACAAAGCAGAACCGTGTAATATTTGTTTATGCTAGGACTGAACAGAACAACTAGCAGTCCACAGACATGTGAAGGAGTCCTACTCCGTCCCGTGCTGAATGTCGGGCTTACAGAGAGATTGCGATTGAGGGTGAATGACTCATTTTAAAAACAGTCTCATCTGAACGCATTATAATCAAACTCTTTTTTTCTATCTAAATGATGGTTATGCTATTCCTTCTCAAAGTAGACAGTGTAAATGGTACTTAGCACAGAAGACATTCTCCCCTGTGAAGTGAGTCCTGTATTATGTCATATAGATCTTGTATTCATAAAGAGTACCATTTTAAAGGCACATGTGGGGGGGTGCATGCTAAAGCACAAATTGTTCTGTGCATGCAATATAAGAAATACACTGACCTGTTGAGGACAAGGGATAGGACTCTGTTTAAATACCAGTATGAACCAATTAGGTGGAAGAGTTTCAGGGATGACTGTTATTTGAGCCATGCTACAGTGGAAAGCCCTATACTTACATGCATGAGGGCAGCACTAATGTGTCCCAGGAGGGTGGGTGGATGGGCAGACGAATGGATGGATAGATAGATAGATAGGTAGATGATTGATAGATAATTGACAGATAAACAATAGATAGATAGATAGATAGATAGATAGATAGATAGATAGATAGATAGATAGATAGATAGATAGATAGATAGATGAAAGAGATAGATAGATGATTGATAGATAGATAGATAGATAGATAGATAGATAGATAGATAGATAGATAGATAGATAGATGAAAAGAGATAGATAGATAGATAGATAGATAGATAGATAGATAGATAGATAGATAGATAGATGATTGATAGATAAATAGACAGACAGACAGACATGAGAGTTGAAGAGACTCATGAGGAACTGAAGTGGGAGTGAGGAATAGATTTCATCATAATAAAATGCATTTATATATGAAAAACAATAGAATAAAAATTACTTTAAAACTTAGTAAACATTGGAAACATTGTTTTTCCCCCAGAGAACTACATAACTCATGTGTGTAAATCTCTACCTCTATATCCATCTCAGGACACAGTCATCTTCCCACTACCTTGGCCTACAGAAGTACACTCCTCTAACAGCCAAGGCTCTAGGTCTCATACCTAAGAGACAGTATGCATCTGTGTGTGGCTCCTTTTTGGAAAGGGACTGTGGAGGACCCTGATCAGTACAGAATGAACATTTGGCAGAATCCTCTTCTTGCATAATGCTAATTGTGACAGTCTCTGCTCTCATCCACTCACCCCAGTGCCAACATCAGAGGCATTTCCAGTTATTGCCAAGTGTGCACATCTCCTACCACTTCCCACCTAACCGTCCGTGCAACTGCAACCCTTACAGAACCCCTCTGAAATAAACCCATGCCACTCATGGTCTGTATCAAGGTCACAGACACGACCAAGAAAATGTAAGGAGCCATGTCTTGTCTGGCAATATGAATCAGTTTTAAACTGCTATCCCATTTACCCTCTGGGCTATGTCCTTGGACCCCAGAATCACAATAGTTTCTACTTAATGTTCTCTACTTAAACATTTTGCAGTCATTCTGCATTCCCTTGACCTCTTGGTTTGTCCATTCTTTATGATTTTCACAGCAGCTAAGCCTTGTCCTCTGGAAAAGCCATATGTCTTGTGTGTGTGTGTGTGTGTGTGTCTTTGTGTGTGTGTGTGTGTGTGTGTGTGTGCGCGTGCGCAGGGATTTTTGAAAACAACTACTGCTTTTTTGCCACAATACACACCTGATAAAGTTTTGTCTCTCCCGGCATCACAGCTATGACCGTTTGATGGATGGATCCCTGCATGCAGGGAAATGGATTCATTATTCTCTGCTTCTGGGATATTGGCAACATTGATAGAAAGTTATTTCCTAGGCAATTTCTCTTTCATGCACATCAATGGTAATTTCCAGGTTTGTTTTGGATAGTAAGATACGTAGATTGTGAAGTCCTTGTGTAAATTCAGGCTTCCACACTGCTGTGTCCATTTTTTTTCCAACTGTCCAAGGGAAAAAACAATTAAGCCTTCTGCTGATTCACAACCACCTTCCAAGCCTATGAAACTCCACTCCAAAGAAAATTACGTAAGGCGATCCTAATGAACAATAAACGACCAGATTCATTTGTAGCTTCAAGACTATTCCTCACTGGAATGCAAGAATCAGAGCCCTTAGCAAGCACGCTTCTATTTACATAAACCACTAATATGCATTGCGCTGGGAATTCACGCATCTGGTTACCTACGAATCACTCCACATCTGGGATGACGTGGGAAGTCATAGATGCGTACCCTGACAAGCAGTGGGAATTGCAAAGAGCCTGCTTGATCCTGAGTTACCTTATGCCATTTACAACATTAATTCTAGAAGTTTTACAAGCATAATTAAAACTGTATCTCCTCCTCCTCTTCCTCTTCCTCTTCCTCCTCTTCCTCTTCTTCCTCTTCGTCTTCTTCTTTATTCTTTGAAAATTTCACACGTGTGTACAGTGTAATTTGGCCCTGTCTGCCTCTCTCTCCCTGTACCCACCCACAGCACATACCACATCTGCCTCCCAACATCATAATTTAATTACTTGTATCCCACCAAAGCTATTTAGTGCCATTCATATGCATATCGGCATGGAGTCATCCACTGGAGTCACCCACTGAAACAAAGATAACCTACCAATGGTGATGGCCCACAAGAAAAGCACCTCTCTCCTCATTTCTACAACCATCAACTAACAGCAGCTCCTCATCTCAGGATGCAGCATGAGGAGCCCCCTCCCCACCCTAGCTGGAACCTTGAACAATACTGCTCTCGTACAGGTAACTACATCTGCCCTTTCGGTTGAAGTGCGGCCATGTTGTGTTCAGAGGCCAGCATAGCACAGCTCTTCTCCCCGTTCTCTGATTCTCTCCTCCAACCATCTCTTCCTGACATTCCCAGTACTCCCTGGGCCTCATAGGCAAGGGGCGGGTGTGAGTGTTTGTAGCTCTCTTGATCTTATAATTGCTTCAAAGAGTTTAAAGAATTGTTTATGCTTCTACGTATGGCATGGATGGATCGGACAGGGCAGAGTCTGATCTTACATTGTAGGATCTGTGTATTTAGCTGGAGGCAACCATATGGTGCAATGTGTTCTAGGAATATCAATGCTGCGATAGATAGTGTTGTCCTTACTTGTACACCTTACTTGTAGTTAAGTATAAGGGTGCAGTTTTACAAGTGCCCAATGACACTAGTGATGTTAAAAGAGCAAAGAAGCTAAGACCAATTGAAGTTAAGCTTCTTTTGTACACTGCCCCTAAAATCTGAAATGCAGGGGCTGGCAAGATGGCTGCTCTTCTAGAAGACCTGAGTTCAGCTCCCAGCATCCACGTGGTAGCAGTTCATAACCATCTGTAACTACAGTTCCAAGGGATCCAACAACCTGTTCTGGCATCCACGGGCACCAGGCACACGCATTGTGCACAGGCACACATGCAGGCAAAACATTCACACAGAAAGTACAACCATTATGTTTTTAAAGCAATCAAAGTGCAAAAGATAATAATATCAATAATATTAATAATAATATTAATATTAATAATATAATCATTAATAATATTATGACTGTATTACTAATATTGATAATATTAATAGTTGTAATAATATTAATAATGATATTAATAATACTAATATTGATAATGTTACTACTAATGATTAATTAATAATGTGATAATAATATTAATAGTAATATTAATGATGTTATTTATAATATTATTAATAATAATAATGAAATCAAACGCTTTGTGTGCTAAGTTCTCCGGCATATGTTGCACTTGTAAATCAAGACGGTCTCAATACCTTACTCTCTGCCCCTCCTCTGTGTCTCGTTAACAGTGCCCCAGGCCAGAAGAAACAGGTGTCGGGACTCATAAAGCAGTCTTTGTGCCAGTTTGATTTACCTGGCAGGGATGCCTTAGAGGACACGGTGCTGCTCAGAGGAAACAGGGGACCCTTTATGTTGTTTAAATAGTTGTCCGCTGAGAGGTTAGAAACGGAAGGAAATGTTAGGGTTGGTAATGATTAAAGAGAACATAGAAAAATGTGGCGTCTATCAGTCAGAGCTATTAGGTATGTGAAATTGAGATTCCATGGTATCAAAAGACAAGTGCAGATTCGAGCAGCCAAGCCCAATCCATCCATGCTAGTTCTTCTGCTGAGTATGATAAACACCTTGCTAAAATCTGGGAGGAAAGGGTTCGTCTGGCTTACATCCCACAGTCCATCACTGAGGGAAGTCAAGGCAGGAACTTAAGGCAGTGTGGTAGTTTGGATGAAAATGGCTCCATAGGTTCATAGGGACCAGCACTACTGGGCGGTATGGTGTTGTTGGAGGAAGTGGGTCACCAGGGGTGGGCTTTGAGGTCTCTAAAGCTCAAGCCAAGCCTAGTGTGGCACTCACTTCCTGCTGCCTGCCAATAGATTGGACATAGAACTCTCAGCCAGCTCTCCATTATAATGACGACAGACTAAACCTCTCACCTGTAAGCCCCATTATAATGACGACAGACTAAACCTCTCACCTGTAAGCCAGCCCCGATGACGTGCTTTCCTTTACAACCATTGCCATGGTCATAGTGTGTCTTCACAGCAACAGAAACCATAACTGTGACAGGCAGGAACCTGAAAGCAGGCAGGAACCTGAAAGCAGGGGCTGATACAGAGGCCATGGGAGAACACTGTTACTGCCTTGCTTCCCATGCCTTGCTCAGACAGCTTTGTTATAGGCTCCAGGATGTCCTGCCCAGTCTGGCATGGTCCACACTGATCTGTGTCAATCCACATGATCATCAATTAAGAAAATGTCCCACAGGCCAATCTAATGGAGGCATTTTCTCAGTTGAGGTTCCCCTCCCCAGAAACACTTAACTCGTGTCCAGTTGACAAAAATCTAACCAGCAAAATCATAATCCTGCAGCTGTTTGAAGCTAGAGCAGGTGATAACATGTGACCAACAATACTGGAACACGTTAGCGGTCATCTTGAAGGAGTGTACTGGCTAGTTTTGTATCAGCTTGACACAAGCTAGAATAATCAGGAAATGCCTCCATGAGATCCAGCTGTAGGGCATTTTCTCAATTAGTGATCAAGGTGGGAGGACCCAGCTCATTGTGTGTGGTGCCATTCGTGGGCTGGTGGTCCTGGGTTCTATATGAAAGCAAGCTGAGCAAGCCATGGGGTGCAAACCAGTCAGCAGCACCCCTTCATGGTCTCTGCACCCATTTCTGCCTCCAGATTCCTCCCTTGCTCGAATTCCTGTTCAGACTTTCTTCAGTGATGAACTGCAATCTTTAATAAACCCTTTCCTCTCCAACTTGCTTTTCCTGCATGGTGTTTCCTTGTAACAATTGAAGCCCCGACTAAGACAAGGAGTGTGGAGTAAGTCACCCCACATGTCTCTCCCAGACAGGATGGATATGGCCCAGCAAACAAACATGACTTCTCCCTTTTCCTATAATAACACAAACGACTTCAAAACTGGGGAGATACACAGGGCAGACATCCTGGCAACACCATCTTCCTAGATGACGTCCGCCGTAAGATTAAAAGACACTAATCAACATAAACGCTTTCCAGTTAAATTCCCTCTGCAGTCGCACCACAGAAAGGAGAGCATTCTGTCCCCATCTTAGCTTTCTGTCTGCGTTGAAAATCAAATCCCCCCCCCTTTAGGCAGCTCTCCTTCCTCTCATTATGTCCCCATGCTGGGCATTCATTGTTCCAAGTCAGTTGGTTTCCCAAGCAGATAACTATTTTCAAAACTAAAGAGAACGCTTACATTTGATGGTGTTTGCGGATTCCTTCCTTCCTAATGTGTTTACAGTGCACTTTTCTCTTTTATGGACTCCTTGATACACTGGTGGAAACATTGGCATAAACGTGAATTGTGGCTGTCTTATGGTGAAGTCTCTCTCTCTCTCACACACACACACACACACATATACACACACATACACACATATATACATACACATGCATACACACATATACACACACATACACACACACACAGAGAAAGACAGAGAGAGAGAGAGAGAGAGAGAGAGAGAGAGAGAGAGAGAGAGAGAGAGAGAGAGAGACTTAAACGTGTTTTTCCGACTGGGGCACTGCTCTCAGCTTTGAGAATCACTCTTCTGAATCCAGAGGCAGGGGTGGGACTGAGGGATGGTGGAGGGTGGTAGCAACCTATGCAGCTCTCTTCCTGAAAGGAAATTGTAAGCATGCTATCCTAAAGAGAAAGCCTGGGGTGTTCAACCACCACCGTTCTCTCCCTGCTGCTTTAAGAGGCAAATTGAGAGAAACACAGGAAATGGATCACAAGGGTTCTCTAGCTTCCAGAGACTGAGGAAGACAAGGTACTTATTTTGTGAATTAGGTCTGCCCTGCCCACTTACCCACCCTCTTAGAGAGATGGACACTTTTCTCATGGGTATGATGCTCCACAGCTACTAAGCCAAGACGTTAAGGTCCCATCTCAACCATGAAAAACAAACCCACCACACCCCTACTCCCTGCACAGCTGAGGAGCCCCTACAAATGTGATGTGCAGCGCCTGGAGCTCTGTAAAGGAAAGCCCAGCATCCTTCTGTTTTTCCTGCCTGTTCCTTCTTCCTCAACACCATCCATGAAGATCCGTGTGTGTGTGTGTGTGTATGTGTGTGTGTGTGTGTGTGTGTGTGTACAGAGCCTGAGCATATGCATGTGTGTTTGCATGTACATGTGTGTGCATGCATACTCCTGATTGAAGAAAACTCACTTTTCTCTTGCATTTTTTCCTTTCTTTCAGTTTTAGTTTCCATATTTCTTTTTTTTTCCATATTTCTTTTATGCATCTTTCCTTGTATCTAGCTGCTTTCTGCTTTCTCCAATATATACAATAGTGTGTGTGTGCGTGTGTGTGTGCGTGTGTGTGTGTGTGTTGTACTGCTAAAGCACTTCCATTGGCAGTGAGTGCAAGAACATCTATCCACATGGGTCTCTCCTCTGATGGAGCATCCAACCGTCACTGGGTCTGTGCACAGTCCTAACTCATGTCTTTTCATCTTGGTAAACCTAATTCCTTTGGACAAACTCTTCGGAGCATGTCTTAAATGTGGGGATAGGCCAAATGCCTGGCAAGCTCATTCCCAGAGTTAGAGGTGCATTGGAAAACCATCATCATGACCCAGCACTCCCAAAGACATTGTTACTGATGTATTTCTATTATGGGATATTAAGGTGTGATGTACTTGGGCCTTGAGAAGACTCATATGTCAGTTAGCCAATGGTTTACGCTATTAGGCATGCCACAATGATTTGCTCTTACAAGAAGTTAAGAACTTAACTGACGTGATGAACACAAGAAACACGAATAAAACGTGAAAAATAAACAGGAATAAAGACTGTGTGACCTGGATCCATACTGTCCACATAGGAAGGCACCCACAGAGAGAATGCACAGTAAGCAAGAAACGCAATCACCTTCCCCAACCTGTGTGAAAGCGTGTGGTGTGGCAGCCATCATGCTGCCATTGTGTGCTTGAGCAGAGCATCGGTTCCTCCATCCAACCATCAGCAACCATCCAACCACGGTTCCTCCATCAGCAGGAAGTCAGTGGCTTCTAGGTCTCAGCGCTCCAAACGCCATCATTTCTGGACACCTCTGTCACACCAGGAACAACTCAAATTTAGAATAAAGGGAAAGTATCTTTTTGATAGAAGCAATTCAAAATTCTCAATCCAGTTGATAGAAAGGAAGATTCCGAGTCAGAGGTCTTTCTGGATTCTGGCCTCCACCACGAACTGCCCGTGATCTGAGCCAGACATGTGCTTCCCTGAGACTATCCAATTTCTGTGTCTTGCAAAAGTGAACCATGACTCTTCCTGGCAGACATTCCTCATTCGGATCAGAGAGCAACTGATGTGTGAACGGTACATAACCACAGGCAACACCACTGCCATTACTGACGTGAGGGAAGAGGTCCTCATTCACACAGGACCTCTCCCAGTTGTTGTTTACCTCGGGCCATAGGACTGCATCTGTGCTCCAGGGAGGAAAGGAACAGAGAAAATCAAGAGAAAAACCCAAAGGGAAGGGTTGACTCTGCTTAGGGAAAGATCTGTTTAGTTTGAGTAAATTTCTTGCTCCCTTAAAGCCTTGGCTTTGTGAGTAGCAATATTTCTTTTATAATGCAGCAGCATTCCTTCAGGCTATCTTTTTCCCCTCAGTCCCTAGTCATCCCTTCAAATTCCAGTCATCCCCTCAGTCCTCAGTCATCCCCTCAGTCCCTAGTCATCCCTTCAAATTCCAGTCATCCCCTCAGTCCTCAGTCATCCCCTCAGTCCCTAGTCATCCCCTCAGTCCTCAGTCATCCCCTCAGTCCTCAGTCATCCCCTCAGTCCCTAGTCATCCCCTCAGTCCTCAGTCATCCCCTCAGTCCTCAGTCCTCAGTCATCCCCTCAGTCCTCAGTCATCCCCTCAGTCCTCAGTCATCCCCTCAGTCCTCAGTCATCCCCTCAGTCCTCAGTCATCCCCTCAGTCCCCAGTCTTTCCTCAGACTCTAGCCACCCTCTTAGTCTCTCGGCACATGCTCTGACAGCAGATCTGAGCCCTCCCTCTGGGTTTGTTCCTTTCAAATCCATTACTTTCGTTTATTTCCTTGACTTCCAGTCAAGGTCTTTTGACTATTGTATCCTCCCTGAGTCAAGCTCTTTGTAAATCAAGATGTGACTGGCCAGTGCCCTCCTGTCTGGTATTTTTAGAAGCCCTGGGATAATTAATCATTCCTCAAGGCTGTTTCAGCCTTTGACTCTATTTATTCATGCCTGATCTCTACAGAATCAGCTACACACATTATAGTCACACATTATAGAGCCTGACTCCTCCTGGAAACCACAAAGGTAGCCCTTATTTTAGGATTACACTTTTTCCCTTTGGGGGAATGTACATGGCCTGTCCCAGTGCACTGTGAAACTCTGTCCTGTGTCTCTTCTAGACATAAACTCCATACATCTTCCTTCAAAATCATTAGTCCCACCTTCTTGGCTGACTAAAAATGATGGTGGACACAGATACAGTCTGAGAGCGTGGAGGGTAGTGAGAGCTCCATGTTGCTACGCCATGCTGGACCCCACTCCGTGCTATGCAATGGAAGAACAAGACCTGCGCCCTACATGATGGCTACACATGCTTGACTTGTTCAATTTTCACACAAGACTTTATCACAAAGGAATCAGTATTTTATTCTGACTGTGAAGAAGGGGAACCCAAGGAACAAAGAGGCTGTATAATTCCTCAAATGTCACACAGTGATCTACAACAATGGGGGTCCAAGCCTGGCCATCCTCTTTCCTTTGTTTATTCTCATTTGTGGCTTATTTTGTAATGATTGGTTCGGTGTTGCCGATGTGAATAATACCCTATTTACACACAAGAAACTGAGTGCAGTTCTAAATCCATCTTCATATGGACAGCAGTTTGGGGTATAATTTTTTTTTTTTTTTTGAGCTGGGGACCGAACCCAGGGCCTTGCGCTTCCTAGGCAAGCGCCTACCACTGAGCTAAATCCCCAACCCCTGGGGTATAATTCTTTAATTCTTCCTCATTTTGCTTTCTTCTCCCTCTCCCTCTACCTCTACTCCCTCTCCTCCTCTTCCTCCTCCTCCTCCACCTCTCCCTCCTCCTACTCTTCTCCTTCTTCTTCTTCTTCTTCCTCCCCCTCCTCCTCCTCCTCTTCCTCTTCTTCTTCTTCCTCCCCCTCCTCCTCCTCTTCCTCTTCCTCTTCTTCCTCTTCTTCCTCCTCTTCCTCTTCTTTTTATTTTAAATTGACTTTGCTTTGAGATGGTCTCTTATTCTATAGTCCAGACTGGCCTAGAACTCACTATGTAGTCTCAGGTATCCTTGAACTCAGGGCAATTCTCCTGCCTCTGCCTACCAAGTATTAGTTTGTGAACCATCATCAATCCTGTTGACTTTAAAACCAACATTCTTTATATCTCAAGGCTCTGAAAGTCATCAGGTTCTGCACATGCCTCAGGAAGTTTGGCCATGCTTAACAACTGTGTCCATAGCTGAAGGATAACAGGAAATGATGCATAGACTCAGAGTTAAGTAGCGGGATTCTGTGTGCTGCTTACCTCTTCCCTATTCTCCTTCATCACATGATTCCCATCACCCAATGAAGAGCCTTCAGTGCTAGGATCCACAGTGCCTGCCTTACCCTTTCTTAGTGACGACAGAAGCTTGTAACCACAGGGGGCCACGCCACGCCACACCCCGCAGAGAGAACGCAACTGCACAAGTTAGTCACGTGCTCCAGTTCCTAGTTTAATTCTCATTTATAGAAAAATCTAACTGGTTATTTATGGTGCTGACAGAAAGATTCCTTTAAATACATTGATTAAAATTAGAAAAGCAGAATATGCTAAATATGTAATACACAGGTGGCATCAACATATGGCGGTGTAATGAAAGTGATTTCATGGCCACTTAGAAATTATGGTGTTAATTGGTTTAGGGCAGGAAATATATGTTAGGAATTTTTTTTTGTCTCTGATACTAACGACTTCATAGAGGACAAAAAAAAAAATTCTGCCTTTTTTATTCATGTCCACCAATGTAGAGCCGGCACTGGCTGATACTAAATGGGTGCCTGAAACCCAATGTTCACTCTTTGGGCTAAGTGTCTTGCATTGCTGTGAGCATGCTTTCACAGAAATGTTCCTGGAAAACAAATGGTTTCCATTTGCGATTGCTCTTTTAACGTGAGCTGTAGTCATGCACTGTGGTGAATAGTGAGTGGACTGGGCCACCATTTTCCTCCGTTGAATACCTACCAAGAGGCATCATTTAGAACTTGAGCACAGGGTGCCACCTGTTTTGCAAGTGGTTGGTATACCTGACTACATAAAAAGACACAGATGTGCAAAACCAAAAGCCAGTGTGACACCAGCTGAACAGTCATGGACCAGTCTGGCAGCAAAGCATATGGTTGGGATTCTTAGGAATATGTTTTGGGCCAGGAACAGGAACCAGAGGCTAGAGTTCTGCTTCCTTATCAGGCTAGGACTAACCCTGCAAGCCTCATGAATTCACCCAATGAACCCTTCTACTGTGCATCAGAATAGGACTGAATTTGTCTATAATGAATACATATGGAATTAAATATGCCAATCCCAGCTCCTGTGAGTCTGCTATACAATTACATGTGTATACTGAAATACATAAGAGTACTTAAATACAATTACATAGGATCATTAACTTGATACTTATGTCTGTTTGGGTAGCGTGCCTTCATACGTACTCTAGAAACTTAGGTTACCAAAGACCAAAGGCAAGTCCCTGGGAATTGGTGATGTCAAAGGTTTAAAGATAGAAGTAAACCACATTCCAAAAGCTCAGGTAGAGCTTTGAGCCTCAACTCCTTCCCCTAGACACAGACGCCAGCTCCTGAAATCCTAGCCTCAGTCTTCCAAGGACGGTGGGCACTGAATTACTCTGGGAGGATTCCAGTTTCCGCTGTGAATGCTTATGAAGCCTCTAAATTTCCAAGCAAAGGGAATAGAAATAGGACGGGTTACTAAGTGGCAGAGCACAGTCAGGCTCTCAGCACATAAAGTGTTAGAAACTGGGGGTTATGGTTAAGAGCATTTGGTTCCCAGCACCCAGGTTAGGGGTCCTAACTCCAGTTCTTGGGGATTTGTGCCCTCTTCTGTCCCCCATGAGTATTGCACACATAATGTATGCATGTGTGCACACTTATACACACACACACACACACACACACACGCACGTAATAAATAAATAAATGAATAAAACCTTAAGCTCGGGGTTGGGGGTTCAGCTCAGTGGTAGAGTGCTTGCCTAGCAAGTTTAAGGCCCTGGTTCGTCCCCAGCTCTGAAAAAAAGAAAAGAAAAGAAAAACCTTAAGCTCAAATGAAAAGATTAACAGGCACAGGGTAAAAATAAATTTCTTAGTATAATGTTTTTTCTTTCAAAGTTAGATATTTGGATTAAAGCTTTTTAAAAAAAAAATAGCCAAGGACTCTTTACCCCTTCCCCCTTTCAAGCCCAGACCCAATCCCAATTCTTTTTTTTTTTTTTTTTTTTTTTGGTTCTTTTTTCGGAGCTGGGGACTGAACCAGGGCCTTGCGCTTCCTAGGCGCGCCTACCACTGAGCTAAATCCCCAGCCCCCAATCCCAATTTTAAACACTGCAGTGTCAGGGCACAGAGAGAATGTACTTTCCCAGACTCGTTAGGAGCAAGCTCAATTAAGATGAGTCCCCTCCACTGTAGATGGATTGTGTGCACCTTAATAACTCCAGTGAGCTTTTCTCTTCAAGGTGAAAGTGTTGCCTCAGTTCAAATAACAAACATATTTTCCAAGGCGTGTTGTTAATATATTTCACCTGAGGCAAAGTTGCTAAATAATTCCTCCTGCTATGGAAACAAATCGGCCTGTAATATATATTTGATCTCATCTCTTTATTTTCCTCCAGGCCCTGAAGATGTTTGCAATTGGGTCTCATTGACGCAGCTCACCACAGTGGAAGAAGGCTGCACTCTGTTACAATTGTATAGGTTAAATTTTATTTGGGTTTTTTTTCTTGATTAATATTACTTTAAAAACATATTCTAATGGTCACTGTACACACTGAGGGGCACGGTAACGGATTGCTTGCGGCCATTCGTAGCCCTTGATCGGTCCTAACCAGTCACTCAAAGGTTTGGTTGGGACTTTTGGAGGGGGCGCCATTGACATAGCTTTGCCCTCACGAGACATCACATGCATCAAGCTTCGGACTTTACACAACCCTTCATTGTTCACCTCGGTTCCCATCTACAGAGGAGCCAGTATCTCCAGCTTCTTTGGTACTCAGGGGTCTGTGTCAGATCTAGGATTCGCCCACATGCAGAAAGGTAAGCCAGAAGCCAGTATTTCACTTTCATCTTCTCCTTCCTCCTAGTCTATGCATACTTCTCTTAAATAATACTATTAAGGGCCCACTGGCGTGTCAATCATTTCCTCTGTATACACCCATTGCCATCTCCTGTCCTGGAGGCCTGAACTCCACAAAATTAATCAGAAAAAAAATGTAAGAGGTTAATGGGTAACAGTGTCTAACTCTTCATAAAAATTACATCCAAATCAGCAGTGCCCTAGACACACAGAACAGAAGGGAGGATGGAGAAAGAGACAGAGACACGCAGGCACATAACCAGACATGAGCACACAGAGGCACACACAGAGGAGAAAGACACACAAATAGAGACAGGCACATACACACACACACACACACACACACACAAAGACACAGTGACACACAGGCATACACACAGAGACACGAACAGAGAGGAGAGAGGCACACAAATAGAGACAGGTGCACACAGAGAAAGACTGGATGTTCCCAAAACAGA
Organism: Rattus rattus; assembly: GCF_011064425.1. NCBI lineage: Eukaryota > Metazoa > Chordata > Mammalia > Rodentia > Muridae > Rattus > Rattus rattus. The sequence goes on from NC_046169.1 coordinate 27,695,378, forward strand.
AAACCAGGAGTGTCGCTCTTGTGGAAAAGAAGCCATTGAATCTCATTGGTAACCAAAGAAACACACTAGACGACTGAGATGTGACCTGCCAAGTTGACTATGCCTTATTTCGTTTTAACATGGACTTTGGGAAAAGTGAAGAGAAACATAGACTGGTAAAAATAATTTCGGAGAAAATCTCAGCAATGTATTTCAAGAGCCCTGATAAATGAACTGTCTCTTTTCATTGTAATTTCACATCTGAACATCGAGCTTAATGTTTACTTGGGGAAAGAGAAAATACAATTTATCAGGGCCACAGGGCAACCTCTTCTGTCCCCACAATGTACAAAATTTTGACCAGAGGGGGGCTTAGGGGGAGGGTGTTAGACATGGGGATCATTCATTACATCATGTCCTCAAGAGTCTTGATCACTAAAACACAATACATAAAAAGTTAAAAGACTTTAATATAAACACCCTGTCAAGCAAGCAGAGACCGTATCCTGACTAAACAGAAATGAACACACACAGAATATGGCAACCAAAATATTAATCATGGCACTGGTTTGGTTTGGAAAAATAAGCTATGAGCAACCTAAAGGTATAGGCAGCTGAGAAGGAAGGAGGCTGTTATTTTTTCCTGTGGTGTTACGCTGCTACGAGGCTGGCAGCCCATGACATCATTCGCCTTCTACCAGATCTTCAATTGATCATCCTATTCTGATAGCATGACCTGTATTGTCTTCCCATCCTGATTCCCTGGGAGATATTTGTGTGAATGGGAGGGAGGCGGAAGGGGAGGCTCAGTGGCTAAGAGCACTTGCTGTGAAAACAGAAGGACGTGAGTTCAAATCCCCAGCACCTACATAAAAGCAGAACATGCCTATGTGGGGGGGTGGGATGCAGTAGAGAGAAGCTGCTCCTGGGAGTTCCCTGAACAGCCATGCTGGCTGAGACTACAAATGGTGATTGTCAAGGTCAGAGACACTGGTACCACCACTCCCCCCCCAAAAAGGGAAAAAATGATACTTGAAAATGACACTTGAGGTGTCTTCGGACTCATGCCCCCCCCCTACACACATACATGAATATACATTCACACAACAAAGTTAAAATAGAAAATGTGATAAAAGAATGACAAAATGCTAGGGTTTAACATGGCAGTATAAATGTATGAGGTTTACATAGTTTCCTAATTCTATGATTAATTAGTGGGCTTCCATAAATGGGTCTACAGGCAAATGCAATCTGATTTGGTCGTTTAGACATCGAAAGGCTGTCAGTGAGAGCTGAAGACGCCCATGGACCCACTACGACATTCCTCTGACTCCTCGTCTCTCCTCTGACTGCTACTATTTAACAACAGGGAAGACAAATGACCAAGCGTGTAAATCGTGCCTGCTGAGAAGGTCACACTAACAGAGTCAGCAGCTGCCTGCAGGAGCATGTTTGAAGGATTTAAAGCTTCATCGCCATGTCTAGGATTGTAAACGAGAAAATGATAAGGGGCAGGGGGGCGGCAAGAACTGAAAATGGAGTTAGCTGAGCGTTTCTGGGATGCCAGCAGGACAGTGCACACAAAGCTCCTGGTCTAGGAACCGCAGAGGGACTTGGAACCCTCTCACCCTACCTCTTCAGGAGCCCTAGAGCCCAGCGGTGGTGAGAGCTGTGACACCAGCAAGGATGTCCTCAGAAAGGGTCTCCATAGAAGCGAAAGAAACCGCTGGCTACTGTGGGGATGGCTGAGCACCATGCACTATAGAGATGCTAGAGAAGCCACTTTCCCTCTGTGTGGGGGGCGAAAGGGTCTAAACTGAAGAAGCTGCCATCACTGTTAAAGGTGGGCTCTGAGGCTAGGCAGGTATCTGCTGGGAAGGAGGTGTGCCAGGGCGCCCTCTCCCTTAGCAGTGCCTGTCTCTCTAGTGCCCTCTCCTGACAAAGTTTATCATCGGGTCAGATCACACTGAAAAAGCATTCAAAGGGCCCAGATGCATTTTCTCAATGCAGGTGATGGAGGGTGAGTTTGGGGATGAGAGGAAGTCCACAAATCAGTAGCACATTCTTGGAACCATTCAATGAAAATCCGCTAAAGAGAATTGGGAATTATTTTAGTGAATATTGAGCAAAACATTCTAAATATCCTACATAGGTGTGTGTGTGTGTGTGCGAACTATAAATCTATTATATACAGCATACAGACTCATTATGGACATGTTAGCACTTTTAATAGAAAATAGAAAATAATTAATTAAGATTAGAGATGATATGTGATTTGATAACTATCTTGAATACAGCACCAAGAAATGTCTAAGGACTGGGAATCTCCAAAGTAATTATGCAGGATAAAATGTGATGAGTTGTATCAGGGATTTCCCATTTGTGTTCATTATAATTAGGCTTGAGATAAGGGAGCACTCGGATGAAGCAAAGTCACGGGGATTTCAATGCCTGGAAATGATCTGGAGATTGAAGCGTGGAGTCAAGACCAGCCCTGAGGAAAGTTAGAAGGTTGCAGAGTGCCTTCCTCTCCCAGATAAATTCCATCAGACTCCTTTTGCAGCAATGGGATATGTACCTGCTGGAGAAAGGGGCTTCTTGGGGACATAGGATCCAAATAATGAAGTAGATAAGTCAGGGTTCTCCAAAGGAACAAAAAATGACAGAATGAATGAACGTGAGTGTGTGTGTGTGTGTGTGTGTGTGTGTGTGTGCGCGCGCGCGAGCGCGTGCGCACGCGCGTGCGTAGTAGTCCAACAATAGCTGTCTCCCAACATAAAGGCCAAGGCCAAGGTTTTGTTAGTTGTTTAGTTGTTCTCACACCTGAGACTGAGTGTGCCAATGGTCTCAACCTAAAGCTAGAGCCCCCAGGGAATTCTGGGAGATGTGCCGGGCTTCAGTCTATGAAGGGTGATCCTAAAGAAGTAGGTTCGAACACCAACAAGGGAATGACTGCACAGCAGGATAGATGAACTTCCTGGCAAGAGTGAGAGCAATCGGGCAACAAATTAAAAACTTCCTTCTTCCATGTCCTTTCATGGGAGCTGCCACCAGAAGGTGAAGCCTTAGACGGAGGGTGGACCTTCTGACCTCGAATAACCCAGATTCGAGATGGGTCTTCCCGTTTCACATGATCCAATCAAAAACATTCTTCACAGGGATTGCCCAGCTCTTGGGTTTTAGTTGATTCCAGATGTTGTTGGCCTGACAACCAAGATCAGACATCAGTAGTAGAATTTGGCCGTGTTTGATGCCATCCTGTATGTTTCCGAGGCTGCTCTGGAAAAAAAATAAGAAGGATCCCCTCTAAGTGTTAGTGGCCACTGGGTATACATGTCCATATATTATTAAAAGTCATTCCTACTTCTCTCTGGAAAGAAATGAGAATCAATAATCAATTCATGCTAAGCGGGAGGCTTGTGTAGGCCATGGGCATCCTAAAATGAGCCGCCATAGCAAGAGATGTGTGGCACTTTGGACTCCAGACTGTGTGCCACACCATCTGTTTGAAACCCTCCACAACGCTTGCTAAGAGGAAATCTGTTTTCCTGGGGCCTCCATTTAATCATACGCTAAGCAGGAATCCTCAAGTCAATGGCGGCTTCAGAGTAATGGAGAGATCACCCAGGGAGGTGTCAGAGGCTCTGGAAAGGGGCACACTACATAACGTCCAGAAACAAATCACTGGGAGGATGGTGTCCCCGGGCGTGGTGCATCTGTGGAAGTTTACAGCTTTCTGGAGGGATAAGAACAATTATCTTCTCCTATTGTGGAAACACATATTTATTCGAACACTGTACTTGTTTGCTTTCCTTTGAGGGAAATCAAGACAGGAGCTGAGTGAAGGAGGAGGAGATGAGCCCATAGTGTTACACGAGCATGCAAAAAAGACACTACTTACAACATTCATAACCTGTAGGAAATAGATCAGTTTCTATCTTCAGATACACTTGATTGGAGAGTTCCCGGCAAACTTATGAAGGAACCCACATATGAACATATAATGAATATGCAACAAGATAACATCAAAAGGTAACCCATCCTAGCAAGTTTGCAGCCATAAGCATCTGCAACTGGAGTCCCACCACAAACATTGAACTTCAAGTAACTTTTTTCTTCTTGTATATTTGTTTGTTTGTTTGTTTGTTTACAGTATATGCATGTGCATATGCATGAAAACATGCAGGTACACACATGTGCCTCATGGAACATGTTGAATGTTGAAGAAGAGGACATTCAGGAGTTAGTTCTCCTTCTATCACAAGACTCCCAGGGATCAGACTTAGAGCTTCAGACTCAGCAGAAAATTTATCTTCACTATCTGGAGCTATGGCAGTAGCCCTTAACTGTTCTGCAATGTGTTCTACTGATTTTGTGTGTAGTTTTCTTTTTTAATCCAAGGAAATTGCAAATCCCTGATTTAAATGCTTTCCCACACTCCAATCAGAAAGTCCTGCCTGACCCACTGGTAATAGGTCAGGGTCTAGCTCAAAGAAAAGCTGAGGTGAATGATAGAATGGTTCTAGGTGTCTTCTGGAATCTAAGCACTCGTGTGTGCACACATGCATGCATACACACACACACACACACACACACACACACACACACACACACACACAATCTTTCCTAATTCCAGGCACTGAGAACAAATTTCCTTAATTTTCTTTCTTGATGTTAGTTGTACTTTGCACAACAAAGCAATCATGCTTCCTTCCTTTGAGACTGAATATTAATCATTTTGATGCTTCGTGATCTGATTAACAGGTCCCACAGGAGTTGGCTTAAGCTTGCCAAACCCCTCATTCTGGGAGACAAGACAATGGCTGTTGGATACTGGATTTGTTCTATGTCATCTTCCAGCCAAGACTAAGCCTTCAAAGAATGTTCAGATGCCTTGAAGCCCTGTCTGGCTGTCCAGGTTTCCCAGGCTTGGAGTTAATGCTAGAAAGGAGATAAAACAAACAAAAAAATGACTTTTACAGGAGGTTTCTCATTGCTTGTCTGTTTTCAGGATGTGGGTGCCTCCATGTGGGTGTTGAGAACTGAATATCAGTCCTCTGCAAGAGCAACAAGTGCTCTTAACTGCTGAGCCATCTCTACAGGCCCAAGAAGGCTCACAGATTGTGGTTCATGTGTGCCATAGTCAATGAAAACTCAATCTTGAGAATTTGGTTTCCTAGAAAAAGTTCATAGGAGCAAACACCTGTGCTGGAGCATGCTCAGACTTGTGTGAAAGCCTGTTTTCTTCTATCTGTGGACCATTTGTACTCCAAGAAGAATCCCTCACCCCTCAGTGTGCCTTCCTGCCCTACCCACCCAGCCATTAGTGTAGGGGTTGGGCTGGAAACTGGAGCTAAGCCAAGGATCTCTCTGTAAGGATCTCTAAACTGAAAGAAATGAAAACCATATTCTCTCCTCTTACTCCAAAGATATATAGATTTAGATGTCACATATAGATAGATAGATAGATAGATAGATAGATAGATAGATAGATATGATAGATAGATATGATAGATAGATATGGTAGATAGATAGATATGATAGATAGATATGATAGATAGATAGATAGATAGATAGATAGATAGATAGATAGATAAATAGAGATTTAGATATATAAATATATAGGAGGATGGATAGATAGATAGATAGATAGATAGATAGATAGATAGATAGATAGGGAGATAGATAGATATAGATATAGAAATATACAGGAGATAGGATAGATAGATAGATAGATAGATAGATAGATAGATAGATATAGATTTAGATATATAAATATATAGGAGGATATAGATATAGATAGATAGATAGATAGATAGATAGATAGATAGATAGATATGGAGATATATAGATATAGATATAGAAATATACAGGAGATAGGATGGATAGATAGATAGATAGATAGATAGATAGATAGATAGATAGATAGATAGGGAGATATATAGATATAGATATAGAAATATACAGGAGATAGAATAGATAGATAGATAGATAGATAGATAGATAGATAGATAGATAGATATCCTCCTGTCCTCATATGTTGGAAAGTGGGTTAGAATGACTTTGCCATTTCTTATCAGAAAGATATATCAATTCACTTTACTTCCAGCTCACACTCTGAGGCTGCACACTGAAGCTAAATGTTCAGCTATCCCCACTGAGAGGAGCAAATATTGAAAAAAATTAAGCAAGGTTGATTCCACACATCTATACTTCCAGGGCAGGAGAGATGTGCTCAAGGACATTGATTTTCGTTTGCACATCCCTGCACTGGCGCAGATGCCAAACGCATTCCCTTGATCCTTCTACTCCATTCCTGTCCTAACCCTCATTGTGTTCCTAACATCACAGTTTAACCTTAGAACCATGGGCCCGTTAGACCCGACTGTCCTCTTTAACTCTATTAGGGACTCATGTTTTATTCAGCCTAGAAATGTGGCCATATTGATTTAACTTTAAGTAGTGCATTATTTGATTAGACAAGATGTTTACTTTTTCTTTAATTTGCGGGCTTGGTGGATCTAACAGACATTGGTCATAGAAGTCCTATAAAGATTGGTTCAAATCTCTGATTTTTTTTTTCAGTGAACTTGTGAACGAGGCAGATCAAGGCTAAACCCTCACTGATTCAAACTTCTTGATTCTTCTTCAGCTGGGGAAGGACTTCAAAGCAAAACAGTCAAAAGCAACTGTTCTGGGTAGGAACAAGTCTGAGCATGCTTCAGCATTACTTCTATGAACCTTTCTGATGGAACCAAATTCTCAAGACTGAGTGTTCAATGACTATAGCACACATGTACCACAGTCTGTCAGCCTTCTCTGTAAAATTATTGTTCAATGATGGAGAGATGGCTTTGTAGTTAAGCACATTTGTTGCTCTTGCCAAAGACTGAGAGATTCAGTTCAGAACTGCAGACAATCCTGAGAACATAGGGGAGACCACAACTTCTGCTCATATTCCTGGCCCAAGAGGAACCCACCTGGAGCTGTCTGGACATGGGAACTGAGGAGCAGTCTAGGACATGATCCTTAGGGTTTCTGCCTGCACCCAGAGCTGACCCTGTGACACACTCTCTGTACCCAGATCCTTATGGGAGAAAGCCAGACTCTAGGAATGGTGACAAACAGGCTTACAGTAGGGTCAAGCAACTGTCAGAGACAGCAAGACCAGCTAACACCAGAGACAACCAGATGGTGAGAGGCAAGTGCAGGAACCTAAGCAACAAAAACTAAAACTACTTGGCATCATTAGAGCACAGTTCTTCCACCAAAGCAAATACTGGATATCCCAAAAAGCAAATACTGGATATTCCAACACACCAGAAAAGCAAGATTTGTATTTAAAATCACATCTCATGATAATGATAGAGAGCTTTAAGAAGGACATAAATAACTCCCTTAAAGAAATACAGGACAACACAGGTAAACAAGTATAAGCCCTTAAAGAGGAAACACAAAAATCCCTTAAAGAACTGCAGGAAAAAAAACAACCAAGCAGGTGAATAAATTGAACAAAACCATCCAGGATCTAAAAATGGAAATAGAAACAACAAAGAAATCACAAAAGGAGACAACCCTGGAGATAGAAAACCTAGGAAAGAGATCAGGAGTCATAGACACAGCATCACCAACAGAATACAAGAGACAGAAAAGAGAATCTCAGGGGCAGAAGAAACCGTACAAAACATTGTCACAAACCATAAAAGAAAATGCAAAACGCATAAAACTCCTAACCCAAAACATCCAGGAAATCCAGGACACAATAAGAAGATCAAACCTAAGTATAATAGGTATAGAAGAAAGCAAAGATTCCCAAATTAAAGTGCCAGTAAATATCTTTAACAAAATTATAGAAGAAAACTTCCCTAACCTAAAGAAAAAGATGCCCGTAAACATACAAAGAGGCTACAGAACTCCAAAGAGATTGAACCAGAAAAGAAATTCCACCTGTCACATAATACTCAAAACACTAAACATGCAAAACAAAGAAAGAATATTAAAACAGTAATGTCTAATAACATATGAAGGCAGACCTATCAGAATTACACCAGACTTCTCACCAGAGATCATGAAAGCTAAAAGATCCTGGACAGATGTCATACAGAACCTAAGAAAACACAAAGGCCAGCCCAGGCTACTATATCCAACAAAACTTTCAATGAACATAGATGGAGAAACCAAGATAGTCCATGACAAAACCAAATTTACACAATATCTTTCTACAAATCCAGTCCTAAAAAGGATAATAGATGGAAAACTCCAACACAAGGAGGGAAACTACACCCTACAGGAAGCAAGAAAGCAATCTTCTTGCAACAAACCCAAAAGAAGAGAGCAACAGGAAAATAATTCCATCAATAACAACAAAAATAACAGGAAGCAACTATCACTATTCCTTAATATCTCTCAACATCAATAGACTCAACTCCCCAATAAAAAGACACAGACTAACAGACTGGATACATAAAGAGGACCCTGCTGCAAACAGGAAACACACCTCAGAGACAAAGACAGACACTACCTCAGAGTAAAAGGCTAAACGACAATTTTCCAAGCAAATGGTCCAAAGAAACAAGTTGGATTAGCCATTCTAATATTGAATAAAATCGACTTTTGACCAAAAGTTATCAAAAAAAGATAAGGAAGGACACTTCATACTCATAAAAGGAAAAATCCACCAAGATGAACTCTTAATCCTGAATATCTATGCTTTAAATGCAAGGGCACCTACATTCATAAAAGAAACCTTACTAAAGCTCAAAGCACACATTGCACCTCACACAATAATAGTGGGAGACTTCACCATCCCACTCTCATCAATGTCCAGATCATGAAAACAGAAACTAAACAGAGACACAAAAAACTAACAGAAGAGACACCGCCGGATCCTGAAGGAAACAGACCGGGTAAACAGTTCTCTGCACCCAAATCCCGTGGGAGGGAGAGCTAAACCTTCAGAGAGGCAGACACGCCTGCGAAACCAGAAGAGACTGCTCTGCACACATTACTGATTCCAGAGGAAAACACGGAGGCCATCTGGAACCCTGAGGCACGGAGGCTCCCGGAAGAGGCTGCGAGATCTTCCTGGTCGCTGCCACTGCTGGAGAGCCCGTGGGCAGAACCCCATGAGCGAACTTGAGCCTCGGGGCCACAGGTAAGACCAACTTTTCTGCTGCAAGTGACCTGCCTGGTGAACTCAAGGCACAGGTCCACAGGAACAGCTGAAGACCTGTAGAAAGGAAAAACTACACGCCCGAAAGCAGAACACTCTGTCCCCATAACTGACTGAAAGAGAGGAAAACAGGTCTACAGCACTCCTGACACACAGGCCTATAGGACAGTTTAGCCACTGTCAGAAATAGCAGAACAAAGTAACACTAGAGATAATTTGATGGCGAGAGGCAAGCGCAGGAACCCAAGCAACAGAAACCAAGACTACATGGCACCATCGGAGCCCAATTCTCCCATCAAAACAAACATGGAATATCCAAACACACCAGAAAAGCAAGATCTAGATTCAAAATCATATTTGATCATGATGCTGGAGAACTTCAAGAAAGACATGATGAACTCCCTTAGAGAACAAGTAGAAGCCTACAGAGAGGAATCACAAAAATGCATGAAAGAATTCCAGGAAAACATAAATAAACAAGTAGAAGCCCATAGAGAGGAGACACAAAAATCCATGAAAGAATTAAAGGAAAACACAATCAAACAGTGGAAGGAATTAAAATGGAAATAGAAGCAATCAAGAAAGAACACATGGAAACAACCCTGGATATAGAAAAAACCAAAAGAAGAGACAAGGAGCTGTAGATACAAGCTTTTACCAACAGAATACAAGAGATGGAAGAGAGAATCTCAGGAGCAGAAGATTCCATAGAAATCATTGACTCAACTGTCAAAGATAATGTAAAGCGGAAAAGCTACTGGTCCAAAAACATACAGGAAATCCAGGACTCAATGAGAAGATCAAACCTAAGGATAATAGGTATAGAAGAGAGTGAAGACTCCCAGCTCAAAGGACCAGTACATATCTTCAACAAAATCATAGAAGAAAACTTCCCTAACCTAAAAAAAGAGATACCCATAGGCATACAAGAAGCCTACAGAACTCCAAATAGATTGGACCAGAAAAGAAACACCTCCCGTCACATAATAGTCAAAACACCAAACGCACAAAATAAGGAAAGAATATTAAAAGCAGTAAGGGAAAAAGGACAAGTAAAATATAAAGGCAGACCTATCAGAATCACACCAGACTTTTAAGCCAGAAACTATGAAGGCCAGAAGATCCTGGACTGATGTCACAGACCCTAAGAGAACACAAATGCCAGCCCAGGCTACTGTATCCTGCAAAACTCTCAATTAACATAGATGGAGAAACCAAGATATTCCATGACAAAACCAAATTTACACAATATCTTTCTACAAATCCAGCACTACAAAGGATAATAAATGGTAAAGCCCAACATAAGGAGGCAAGCTATACCCAAGAAGAGGCAAGAAACTAATCGTTTTGGCAACAAAACAAAGAGAAGAAAAGCACACAAACATAACACATCCACGTATGAATATAACAGGAAGCAATAATCACTATTCCTTAATATCTCTCAACATCAATGGCCTCAACTCCCCAATAAAAAGACATAGATTAACAAACTGGATACGCAACGAGGACCCTGCATTCTGCTGCCTACAGGAAACACACCTCAGAGACAAAGACAGACACTACCTCAGAGTGAAAGGCTGGAAAACAACTTTCCAGGCAAATGGTCGGAAGAAGCAAGCTGGAGTAGCCATTCTAATATCAAATAAAGTCAATTTTCAACTAAAAGTCATCAAAAAAGATAAGGAAGGACACTTTATATTTATCAAAGGAAAAATCCACCAAGATGAACTCTCAATCCTAAATATCTATGCCCCAAATACAAGGGCACCTACATACGTAAAAGAAACCTTACTAAAGCTCAAAACACACATTGCACCTCACACAATAATAGTAGGAGACTTCAACACCCCACTCTCATCAATGGACAGATCATGGAAACAGAAATTAAACAGAGACGTAGACAGACTAAGAGAAGTCATGAGCCAAATGGACTTAACGGATATTTATAGAACGTTCTACCATAATGCAAAAGGATATACCTTCTTCTCAGCTCCTCATGGTACTTTCTCCAAAATTGACCATATAATTGGTCAAAAAACGGGCCTCAACAGGTACAGAAAGATAGAAATAATCCCATGCGTGCTATCGGACCACCACGGCCTAAAGCTGGTCTTCAATAACAATAAGGGAAGAATGCCCACATATACGTGGAAATTGAACAATGCTCTACTCAATGATAACCTGGTCAAGGAAGAAATAAAGAAAGAAATTAAAAACTTTTTAGAATTTAATGAAAATGAAGGTACAACATACCCAAACTTATGGGACACGATGAAAGCTGTGCTAAGAGGAAAACTCATAGCGCTGAGTGCCTGCAGAAAGAAACAGGAAAGAGCATATGTCAGCAGCTTGACAGCACACCTAAAAGCTCTAGAACAAAAAGAAGCAAATACACCCAGGAGGAGTAGAAGGCAGGAAATAATCAAACTCAGAGCCGAAATCAACCAAGTAGAAACAAAAAGGACCATAGAAAGAATCAACAGAACCAAAAGTTGGTTCTTTGAGAAAATCAACAAGATAGATAAACCCTTAGCCAGACTAACGAGAGGACACAGAGAGTGTGTCCAAATTAACAAAATCAGAAATGAAAAGGGAGACATAACTACAGATTCAGAGGAAATTCAAAATATCATCAGATCTTACTATAAAAGCCTATATTCAACAAAACTTGAAAATCTGCAGGAAATGGACAATTTCCTAGACAGATACCAGGTACCGAAGTTAAATCAGGAACAGATAAACCAGTTAAACAACCCCATAACTCCTAAGGAAATAGAAGCAGTCATTAAAGGTCTCCCAACCAAAAAGAGCCCAGGTCCAGACGGGTTTAGTGCAGAATTCTATCAGACCTTCATAGAAGACCTCATACCAATATTATCCAAACTATTCCACAAAATTGAAACAGATGGAGCACTACCGAACTCCTTCTATGAAGCCACAATTACTCTTATACCTAAACCACAAAAGACCAACAAAGAAAGAGAACTTCAGACCAATTTCCCTTATGAACATCGACACGCAAAAAAATACTCAACAAAATTCTGGCAAACCGAATCCAAGAGCACATCAAAACAATCATCCACCATGATCAAGTAGGCTTCATCCCAGGCATGCAGGGATGGTTTAATATACGGAAAACCATCAACGGATCCATTATATAAACAAACTGAAAGAACAAAACCACATGATCATTTCATTAGATGCTGAGAAAGCATTTGACAAAATTCAACACCCCTTCATGATAAAAGTCCTGGAAAGAATAGGAATCCAAGGCCCATACCTAAACATAGTAAAAGCCATATACAGCAAACCAGTGGCTAACATTAAACTAAATGGAGAGAAACTTGAAGCAATCCCACTAAAATCAGGGACTAGACAAGGCTGCCCACTCTCTCCCTACTTATTCAATATAGTTCTTGAAGTTCTAGCCAGAGCAATCAGACAACAAAAGGAGGTCAAGGGGATACAGATCGGAAAAGAAGAAGTCAAAATATCACTATTTGCAGATGATATGATAGTATATTTAAGTGATCCCAAAAGTTCCACCAGAGAACTACTAAAGCTGATAAACAACTTCAGCAAAGTGGCTGGGTATAAAATTAACTCAAATAAATCAGTAGCCTTCCTCTACACAAAAGAGAAACAAGCCGAGAAAGAAATTAGGGAAACGACACCCTTCATACTAGACCCAAATAATATAAAGTACCTCGGTGTGACTTTAACCAAGCAAGTAAAAAAGATCTGTACAATAAGAACTTCAAGACACTGAAGAAAGAAATTGAAGAAGACCTCAGAAGGTGGAAAGATCTCCCCATGCTCATGGATTGGCAGGATTAATATAGTAAAAATGGCCATTTTACCAAAAGCGATCTACAGATTCAATGCAATCCCCATCAAAATACCAATCCAATTCTTCAAAAGAGTTAGACAGAACAATTTGCAAATTCATCTGGAATAACAAAAACCCAGGATAGCTAAAACTATGCTCAACAATAAAAAAGGACTTCTGGGGAATCGCTATCCCTGAACTCAAGCAGTATTACAGAGCAATTGTGATAAAAACTGCATGGTATTGGTACAGAGACAGACAGATAGACCAATGGAATAGAATTGAAGACCCAGAAATGAACCCACACACCTATGGTCACTTGATTTTTGACAAAGGAGCCAAATCCATCCAATGGAAAAAAGATAGCATTTTCAGCAAATGGTGCTGGTTCAACTGGAGGTCAACATGTAGAAGAATGCAGATCGATCCATGCTTATCACCCTGTACAAAGCTTAAGTCCAAGTGGATCAAGGACCTCCACATCAAACCAGACACCTCAAACTAATAGAAGAAAAACTAGGGAAGCATCTGGAACACATGGGCACTGGAAAAATTTCCTGAACAAAACACCAATGGCTTATGCTCTAAGATCAAGAATCACAAATGGGATCTCATAAAAACTACAAAGCTTCTGTAAGGCAAAGGACACTGTGGTCAGGACAAAACGGCAACCAACAGATTGGGAAAAGATCTTTACCAATCCTACAACAGATAGAGGCCTTATATCCAAAATATACAAAGAACTCAAAAGTTAGACCAAGAGGGGAGACAAATAACCCTATTAAAAAATGGGGTTCAGAGCTAAACAAAGAATTCACAGCTGAGGAATGCGAATGGCTGAGAAACACCTAAAGAAATGTTCAACATCTTTAGTCATCAGGGAAATGCAAATCAAAACAACCCTGAGATTTCACCTCACACCAGTGAGAATGGCTAAGATCAAAACTCAGGTGACAGCAAATGCTGGCAAGGATGCGGAGAAAGAGGAACACTCCTCCATTGTTGGTGGGGTTGCAGACTGGTACAACCATTCTGGAAATCAGTCTGGAGGTTTCTCAGAAAATTGGACATTGAACTGCCTGAGGATCCAGCTATACCTCTCTTGGGCATATACCCAAAAGATGCCCCAACATATAAAAAAGACACGTGCTCCACTATGTTCATCGCAGCCTTATTTATTTATAATAGCCAGAAGCTGGAAAGAACCCAGATGCCCTTCAACAGAGGAATGGATACAGAAAATGTGGTACATCTACACAATGGAATATTACTCAGCTATCAAAAACAACGACTTTATGAAATTCAGAGGCAAATGGTTGGAACTGGAAATTATCATTCTGAGTGAGCTAACCCAATCACAGAAAGACATACATGGTATGCACTCACTGATAAGTGGCTATTAGCCCAAATGCTTGAATTACCCTAGATGCCTAGAACAAATGAAACTCAAGACGGATGATCAAAATGTGAAGGCTTCACTCCTTCTTTAAAAGGGGAACAAGAATACCCTTGGCAGGGAAGAGAGAGGCAAAGATTAAAACAGAGACTGAAGGAACACCCATTCAGAGCCTGCCCCACATGTGGCCCATACATATAGAGCCACCCAATTAGACAAGATGGATGAAGCAAAGAAGTGCAGACCAACAGGAGCCGGATGTAGATCGAACCTGAGAGACACAGCTAGAATACAGCAAATACAGAGGCGAATGCCAGCAGCAAACCACTGAACTAAGAACGGGACCCCCGTTGAAGGAATCAGAGAATGAACTGGAAGAGCTTGAAGGGGCTTGAGACTCCATATGTACAACAATGCCAAGCAACCAGAGCTTCCAGGGACTAAGCCACTACCTAAAGACTATACATGGACTGACCCTGGACTCTGACCTCATAGGTAGCAATGAATATCCTAGTAAGAGCACCAGTGGAAGGAGAAGCCCTGGGTCCCTAAGACTGAACCCCCAGTGAACTAGACTGTCGGGGAGGGCGGCAATGGGGGGAGGGTGGGGAGGGAACACCCATAAGGAAGGGGGGGAGGGAAGGGATGTTTGCCAAATGTACATAAGAAATACTCAAGTTAATAAAAAAAATAAATAAAAAAAAAAACTAACAGAAGTTACAGGCCAAATGGATTAAATATATCTACAGAACACTTCATCCTAAACAAAAGCATATACCTTCTTCTCAGCACCTCATGGTACCTTCTCCAAAACTAAGCATATAATCGGTCACAAAACAGGCCTCAACAGATACAAGAAGATTGAAATAATCCCATGCATCCTGTCAGGACTAAGGCTGGTCTTCAATAATATCAAAAAACACAGAAAGCCCACATAAGCATGGAAGTTGAACAACATTCTACTCAGTGACAACTTGATCAAGGAAGAAATGAAGAAAGGCATTAAAGACTTTTTAGAATTAAATGAAAATGAAGCCACAACATACCCAAACTTATGGGACACAATGAAAGCAGTGCTAAGAGGAAAACTCAAAGCTCTGAGTATCTCCAAAAAGAAACTGGAGAGAGCACATACTAACAGCTTGACAGCACACTTAAAAGCTCTAGAAAAAAAGAAGCAAATACACCCAAGAGGAGTAGACAGCAGGAAATAATCAAACTCAGAGTTGAAATCAACCAAGTAGAAACAAAAAGAACTATACAAAGAATCAACAAAACCAGGAGCTAGTTCTCTGAGAAAATCAACTAGATAAACCCTTAGCCAGACTAATCAGAGAGCACAGACAAAATTAGAAATGCAAAGGGAGACATAATAACGGAATCTGAGGACATTTGAAAAATCATCAGATCCTACTACAAAAGCCTATATTCAACAAAACTGGAAAATCTGGATGAAATGGACAATTTTCTAGGCAAATGCCAGGTACCAAAGTTAAATCAGGATCAGATAAGCCATCTAAACAGTTCCATAACTCCTAAAGAAATAGAAGCAATTATTAAAAGTCTCCCAACTGAAAAAAGCCCAGAAACTGATGGATTCAGCGGAGAATTCTACCAGACCATCAGAGAAGACCTAATACCGATAATGTCCAAACTATTCCACAAAATAGAAAAAGAAAGAACACTTCCCAATTCCTTCTATGAAGTCACAATTACACTTATACCTAAACCACATAAAGACCCAACAAAGAAAGAGAACTTCAGAACAATTTCCCTTATAAACACTGACAGAAAAATACTCACTAAAATTCTCGCAAACCGAATCCAAGAACACATCAAAATGATCATTCACCATGATCAAGTAGGCTTCATCTCAGGGATGCAGGGATGGTTCAATATATGGAAATCCATCAATGTGATCCACTATGTAAACAAACTCAAAGAAAAAAAAAACAACAAATGATCATCTCATTAGATTCTGAGAAAGCATTTGACAAAATTCAACTTCCCTTCTTGATAGAAGTCTTGGAAAGATCAGAAATTCAAGGACCATACATAAACATAGTAAAAGCAACCAATATACAGCAAACCAACATCAAACTAAGTGGAGAGAAACCTGAAACAATCTGACTAAAATCAGGGACTAGACAAGGCTGCTCACTCTCTCCCTACCTATTCAATATAGTACTTAAAGTCCTAGCCAGAGGAATTAGACAATAAAAAGAGGTCAAAGGGATACAAATTTGAAAGGAAGAAGTCAAAATATCACTATTTGCAGATGATAGCACATTCAAGTGACCCCAAAAATTCCAAAAGAGAACTACTAAGCCTGAGAAACATCTTCAGCAAAGTTGCTGGATATAAAATTAACTCAAACAAATCAGTAGCCTTTCTCTACTCAAAGTATAAACAGGCTGAGAAAGAAATTAGGGAAACGACACTCTTCACAATAGTCAAAAATAACATAAAATACCTCAGTGTGACTCTAACCAAGCAAGTCAAAGATCTGTATGACAAAAAAATTCGAGTTTCTGAAGAAGGAAATTGAACAAGATCTCAGAAGATGGAAAGATCTCTCATGCTCATGGATTGGCAGGATTAATATAGTAAAAATGGCCATTTTACCAAAAGCAATCTACAGATTCAATGCAATCTCCATCAAAATTCCAACTCAGTTCTTCATAGAGTTAGAAAGAGCAATTTGCAAATTCATTTGGAATAACAAAAAACCCAGGATAGCAAAAACTATCCTCAACAGTAAAAGAACTTCTGGGGAATCACCATCCCTGACCTCAAGCAGTATTACAGAGCAATAGTGATTTTTAAAAAAAACCTGTATGGCATTGGTACAGAAATGGGCAAATAGATCAATGGAATAGAATTGAAGACCCAGAAATCAACCCACACAGTTATGGTCACTTGAACTTTAACAAAAGAGCTAAAATCATACAGTGGGAAAAAAGATAGCATTTTCAACAAATGGTGCTGGTTCAACTGGAGGTCAGCATGTAGAAGAATGCAAATCGATCCATTCTTATCACCAGGTACGAAGCTCAATTCCAAGTGGATCAAGGACACTCACATAAAACCAGGTACACTCAAACAAATAGAAGAAAAAGTGGGGAAGAATCTCGAACACATGGGCACTGGGGAAAATTTCCTGAACAGAACACCAATGGCTTATGCTCTAAGATCAAGAATCAACAAACAGGACCTCATAAAATTGCAAAGCTTCTGTAAGCAAAGGACACTGTCATTAGGACAAAAGGCAACCAACAGACTGGGAAAAGATCTTTACCAATCCTACACTATGATAGCCAGAAGCTGGAAAGAACCCAGGTGTCCTTAAACAGAGGAATGGATACAGAAAATGTGGTACATCTACACAAAGGAGTACTACTCAGCTTTTAAAAACATTGAATTCATGAAGTTTATAGGCAAATGGATGGAACTAGAAAATATCACCCTGAGTGAGGTGACCCAAGAACAAAAAGTCACACATGGTATGCATTCACAAAGTGGATATTAGCCCAAAACTCAGATTACCCAAGATACAATCCACAGACCATATGACGCTCAAGAAGAAGGATGACCAAAGTGAAGATACTTCAGTCCTTCTTAAAAGGGGGAACAAAAATATTCATAGGATATATGGAAACAAAGTTTGGAACAGAGACTGAAGTAATGGCCATTCAGAGCCTGCCCCACCTGGGGATTCAGCCCATATACATACAGCCACCAAACCCAGACAATATTGCTGATATAGCTGTGTCCTGAGAGGCTCTACCAGAGCGTGACAAATACAGAGGCGAATGCTAGCAGCCAACCATTGAACTGAGAACAGGGTCCCCATTGCAGGAGTCAGAGAAAGGATTGAAGGAGCTTAAGGGGTTTGTACCCCTATAAGAACAACAATACCAACCAACCAGAGTTCCCAGGGACTAAACCGCCATCCAAAGAGTACACATGGACAGACCCATGGCTCCAGCTGCATATGTAGTAGAGGATAGCCTTGGTGGACACCAAATGAATGAGAAGCCCTTGGTACTGCCAAGGCTGGACCCTCCTCCCCTGGTGCAAGGGAATGTCAGCACGGAGAGGCAGGGAGGAGTAGGTGGTTGGGTGGTGGAGAGGATAACATTTGAAATGTAAATATAAAAATGTCCAATAAAAGAAAGACTTAGTGTGACCTGGAGAGACAGTAACCCAGCTGTAGGGTATCCTAGGCTACTGGCAAGCCCTGGATAATATACTTGAGTCTCCAGTATCCTTTCCTGTTTTGAAAGGGATGAGGAAGAAAAGCCTGAAGAGAAGAAGAGAGGATGGGAAACTTCAAAAAGCCGCTCCTACTAGGGCAATGAGATAGGTCTTCTGGATAGATCATGTGACCTTAGGACTTTACTGCAGAGACAGAAAAAGGCTTGGGAGTGACTCGGTTCTCTTCTGAGAATGTTCACATGATGACAGACAGTTGCCATGGCTTCTGTACACAGCCATACAGAGTGCCACATGTGGATGCAAGACATCCTCCTCAGCGTTATACATTGATCCAGGGTCACAGGAAGTTTTGGGAGTGAAGTAATCAGGCCCCAACCACCATAGCTAGTAAGGGCAAACTGAAGCCGGAGAGATATGCCACATAGGAGAATTCTGGAGATTCTCCTATCCCCCACCTCCCACCTCACCTTAGAATCACTGGGACTGCAGATGTGAGCTACGGCCTTTGGCTTTATGCGCATTATGGGAAACCAATCTCATATCCTCATGTTTGCACAGCAAATGTTTTTAGCTGTTGAGCCCCTCACTCTGCCGGGCCCTCTACTGTTGAAATACCAGAGCTTCTGAACAAATAAATGTTTCTTGTTTTATTCCGTAATGGCTCCGAAGTGCAAGTGTAGTGAAACCACCTAGTTAAGTATTCCAAAGAGGAGCAGGGAAGTATAACCTTCACATTTAAAAAGGAAGTTTATCATAGCTGTGTCTGAGTAGGAACAAACGTGTGTGCGGAGTTCACTTCTGTTCAGTTTCAAACACCTATCAGTGGCCTTGGGACCCAACCCCATAGATAGAGGGAAAACACTGCATTTGTCATTTGGGGTCTGGGAGCATCTTTGCTTAGAAATGACAATGTTGACGATCCTGGTT
This sequence comes from Rattus rattus, assembly GCF_011064425.1. Classification (NCBI taxonomy): domain Eukaryota; kingdom Metazoa; phylum Chordata; class Mammalia; order Rodentia; family Muridae; genus Rattus; species Rattus rattus. Next base: position 27,714,899 of record NC_046169.1, read on the forward strand.
AATGAAAACAGCTGCTCTCAAGTCAAAGCCTAACGTCCCTAGTCAGACACTGGGGAATCAACGGTTTAATTTGAAAAATAAAAATCACTCAGAGCTCGGCACGTGCGTCCCGAGAAGCAGTTGATAGCAAAAGACACTTCGGTCGGCTTCTTTACCCGGGCATGCCGGTCTTTAGGAAGGTGAACACGACACTTGAGGGAGGCAGAGAAATTAAAATAGAGGAGCTCTGTGCCGTCCGCGTCTTTTGCTTATCGTGATGGTTTAGTCCGTAAGTGGCGGTGCAATTTCAATGGCAAATTAAATCCAAACAGCAATTTAGGCGATGCGGATAGAAAAGAGGGAAGAGGGGCTGGGAACTGAATAAAGATGATCATTTTCTACTGGCTGCCTGCGCACTTAACAATGGAAGCGAGAGACTCCCCCTCTTTAAGAAGCAGCCAGCCTGGGCTCTAAGTGGCCCCTTGCTTTGTGCTTTGTAGTCCTCGTTCCGTTCTCGGGACTGATGTGATTTATATTTCTACCAGCTACTAATGCTAGAAATAACGTCTTAGCTGTGTAAGTGATAGGTATCCATTTTTCTCTGCCTTTATTCTTTGAATAACATGACTTAATCAGGACTCTCTCTCTCTCTCTCTCTCTCTCTCTCTCTCTCTCTCTCTCTCTCTCTTTCTCTCTCCCTCCCTCCCTCCCTCCCTCCTCTCATCTGTGTCTCTATTGATGCAAATATCCCAGGCTGAAAGAAAGGGATTTCGGAGTTCTCTTTACAACGTTCTTTGTGTACCCCTTAATTCTTGTAAAGAGATTCATATTCAGTCATTTGCACTGCTTTTGGGGGGTAGAACGAGAGTGCGTTTTAATCTCGGAAAGGCAATAACTTCAAACGCCTTAGATCTTACTTAAAACAAGTCACTCTGTAGACAATTCAAAAGCAGGGGAAGACATCAAAAAAAAATGAAAGCGTCTGTGAAACAAACAGCTTGGCTGTGCACAGGGTGCTGTGTTCAGTGGAAAACTAGAGCATCTATTAACAGGAAGGAAGAAGGCACGTGCTCAGGGCTTTCAACTTCTGCTATGCATATCACTGCTCCATGCATCCCTGTCCCTATCTGGATGATGGAATCCTCAGAGTAGTGCCCCTGGGGTATAGTTAGGATTGTACAAGTCCAGGATGACAGACCACTGAGGTCTGGACCTGGACATCACCACATCCATCCATAGCACCAAGATAGCTAGCATAGAAGCACCCATTTTAAGGGCCACCTCAGAAGCTACATACGCCAAGCACATTATTTAAGGTGCCTGAGACAGGATTAAACCTTAAATTGACCCCTCTTTAAACTCTCCACCTCCCGTTTGTAGGGCCATTATTTCCTGAGATGAATGTGTTCCTGTGATAGACAGCACTGAACTCTTTGGGCTCAAGATGTCACCCACGACCTGAGCTTCACGTATGTGCCCATATCCTGGATGGGATCTGCACTATAAAAACATGAGAAGCCCAGAAGATCTGGGGAGAAATGGTCCACCAAGGTGGAGTGGACCTCAACCATTAGCTTCTGTCAGAAGTTACAGCGCCTCTGAGATGGGGACAAGAAGATTGTCTTGTCACAACTTTCCCTTTTATCTTCTTGCTATCTCCTTCTCTTTGTCTTTTTCATTGAGGAGAGCTAGTTGCTATGTCATGGTGCCATAAACCCCGATCCTTAGTCGGGTTTTGCACCTCTATGAGCAAAAGCAATTTGGGGAAGAAAGGATTTCTGTCTCTACATCGCAGTCCATTACTGAGAGAAGTCGGGGCAGGAACTGAAGCAGAGACCATGTAGGAGTGCTGCTTACTAGCTTGCTACTTATGGTTTGCTCAGGGTATTTTCTTATACACTCTAAGATCATCTGCCCAGAGGTGGAAGCACCCACCACCCAGAACATCAATCATCAAAAAATAAAATAAAATAAAAAAATCCACGAGAGAACGTATTTCTTAGTTGAGGTTCTTCCCAGATGTGTCAAGTTGATCACTATGATGAGGCTCTTGGAGCGTAAACATTTTGCCCTCATTTGTGATCCTCTTCTAAATGTGTGTGTGTGTGTGTGTGTGTGTGTGTGTGTGTGTGTGTGTGTGTGTGTGTATGCACATATACATGTGTGTATGTATATATGTATGGACGCATGTATATGTGCATGTATATGTGTGTGTGTATGCGTATACATGTGTGTATATATCTATACATGTGTGTATGTATACATGTATATATACATGTGTGTGCATGTGTGTGTGCATATATACATGTATGTGTATATGTGAATGTATGTAGTCGTGTGTGTGTGTGTGTGTATCTGCCATGACACATATCTGAAGGTCAGAGGGTAACATTTTTTAAAGATTTATTTATTTATTTTATGAATGAGTGCTCTATCTGCATGTACAGCTGCACGCCAGAAGAGGGCATCAGAACAAATTAGAGATCGTTGTGTAAGCCACCATGTGGTTGCTGGGAATTGAATTCAGGACCTCTGAAAAAGCAGCCAGAGCTTCTTAACCACTGAGCCATCTCTCCAGCCCCGCCTCAATTCTTTTTTGAGATTTTATTTTTATGTGTATGTTTGTTTGACAGAACATATATATGAATACCTTGTGTGCAGTTTCCCCAGCCAGAGGAGAAAGGCATTGTGTTTTCTGACACTGGCGTTACAGAGAGCTGTGAGGTACCATGTGGGTCCTGGGAATTGAATCCAGGTCCTCTGGAAAAGCAGCTGGTTCTCTTAACCATCAAGCCATCTTGGCAGCCCGCCCCCAGAGGACTACGTTGAGTCTCTTTTCAACTTAAAGTGATCATCAAGCTTATGCAGCAAGTTTATCCATCACACCAGCCCTATCTGTAGTCTCTTTATGTCTCTGGTACTCAGACAGAACCCTCGTCTAGTTCCATATATGGAAATACTTCACTTGCCTGGCTAATTGGAATACTTCATTTCATGTCTACAGAAGAACCTGCATGGAAATGGACCACACACTCAAGTCTGTTCCATCTGTCTATTCCTGATGAGATGGCTGGGAAGAGACCCTGTCCCCACTGTCTGTGAGACTAGAGTGATATAAGCCCTACCCCTGCCAAGGCCACCGCACAAAAGAGGCTGCTGAGGATGCAGCAGACAGGACAGAAGCAGAACTGTACAATACAGGACAACCCTCAGCCTGACTCTTATGACTCCCTTTACAAGACCTTCTCACATACACGGTCCAACAGATCCCTTGTTGGCACATGAAGGGTTTGAGAGCTTTCACTATGCATGACTTTTGGAGTCTAATTATCGTGGAGATAGTGAACTGAACCGATCTGACAGATGCCACTCCTTTCCACATCTCCTCTACCAGAGTCTTCTGTGGTGCTTTGACACATCCCCGTAACTCAAAGCATCCTCTCCCGGAACACCTTTCAGAGAGCACGCCACCCACCACCCTCACTGTCTCTGCACCGCAACCCACTCACCGAACTCTTCCCAGCTGTTCTGTCTTCACCAGGCTCCACTACAAGGACGCTATTTCAAAGCCAATGCTTTAGAGCCAGCAGTGGAATAGCTTTAAATTTCCGTATGACAACTTAGCCGTAGAGAGGCACGTAAGCCCTTCAAGCACTCATAAGCCTGACTCAGAAACAGCATGCTTCCCCAGGGCAGGAAAGACTTGGACACACTAACATATTTCCATTAGGTTTTTAGCATCCCATTACTTCCTTGTCTGGCTGAAGTCAGAAGCCCAGACATTTAATTATTGCAGAGAGCAGTTTCAGGGCTCCCACTTGGTGCCAGCCTCATCTTATTTTTTTTTTTTGAGAAGGAAAAGAGTTAAACACCATCTCATATCATGTAGCAGGCTTCTGAGACCTAGGAAGCCATAATTTATGGGCAAACAATATAATTACTAAGCCGTGAGAGCATAAATATACCAGTTCATCCGAGAGATATAGAAAGATTAACGGACCACAAACCTATTGTTTTTCCGTATCCCCTATGAGGACTTTCGAAGACTATTGGCAAAGAGAAGAAAATGTGACTTTCGGCTCATGTAGCTGGACACAGTAGTTACATACATCGGAAAAGCTGGGCTGGAAGATGGCTTGGCATGTAGAGCGCTTCTTAGACATATATGAAGACTGGAGCTCAGGACGCTGGCACCCATGTAAATGTCAGGTGAACCCGCATTCATCTGTAATTCAAGTGCTCAGAAGGCAGACATAGGGGCTTCTGAGATCACGCTGATGAGACAATGTAGCCCGATCCACCATGGAATCCTGCGAATGGAAGTATGTTGTCTTGCTTATGGCTTCCTAACGGAGGTGACAGTGGGCAAATGATAAGCCTCCCTCCTTCCCTCCCTCTATCCCTCCATCCTGCCCTCTCTTCTTCCAGTATGTATAGGTACATGATACATGAGTGTTTGAATGAGCATAGCCATGCTATATGGGCATGTACTGCATATGTATGTGCCTGTTGAGACCCAATATGGACAAGAATTGCTCTGGGTGGCTCTCTGGCTTATGTATTGAGTCAGGGGCACTCAGCTGAACCCAGAGCTCATCAATCAGGCTCCTCTGGCTCTTCAGCTTGTCCTGGGCAGTGTCTCTGCCTCCTGAGAACTTCAACAGCAGGAGACTGCCAGGTCCACTTCATTTCATCAAAACGTGCTCCCCAACAATATACGGATTAGAAGTGAGGTCAGAAAACCAACATGGAAATGACAGTTAAATTTGACTTTTGAGTAAACAGAAGGTGGACCTTAATATGTATCTTGCAAGATTTGTGACTTGTATGTTTTGTATGTTGAAAAGTATGTCTTCTAAAAATTGAGCTTAGCTGGGCACTGGGAATCTCAGGTTTTATCTGGACACTGTAAATTCTAGACGCCACATGTGGCTTGTATACTATTTTCCTTTTCCTTTCCTTTCTTTCTTGTTTTTAAGCAAAATTTAATTTTCTAAGGCCTGAAAATAGGTCAAACCGAATTGCAGGTTCTCTGAGGATGTTCTTTTATGAAATTAGGCCTCACAAGATTATTTTTTCTCTCCTTTTCCCATTCTTTTATCAAAGCCGCCTCTGGCTTACAGTGCCTCCGTCTTTAGAACTCTCCACATTGGATAGTAGGCTAAAAATAGAGATAAATTACTCCAGTCAGAAGCTGTCCGCCATCAGAAATCACCTGATCTTTGATTTCTATCTTAAAGATCCTGTGATTGGTTGGCTGTTGGGTGCTGCCTTCATGGGGAGCAGAAAAAAAAAGACCCTGGAAACAAAACTCACTCATGTTGCTGTTATTTTCATGAATAGTTAACAATTTAGACTCCAGAGATTTATCTTAGCATCTACAGGGGGACAGATGGTCCATGAGATTTCCATGTGGTCATAAGGACCCTTCATAACTCAGCTACATAAGAGTGACTTCAGGCAGTGTGTCAAGGGCTTACAGGATTGTTAGTACACATTGATTTGCTAAACTTTTTTCTCATGTGTCTGTACGTGTGGTGTGCACATGAGTGTCTGTGCTTGTTCACATATGTGGGTGTACCTGTATGTGATAGTAGTTATGCACATGTAAGCATGCATGTGGAGGTCTGGAGTTAACTTCAGGAATCTTCTTGGATTGCCTCCTACTTTATTCAATGAAGGAGGGTCTCTCCATTGACAATGTAGCTATTCTAGCTAGTCATGTGGCTCTGAGAACCTGCTGTTTCCATGCTCTATACACGTGTGGTCAGGCATGCACATGGGCATACACTTCAGTCAAATAGATGACCAGATTTACATTTAAATATGTAATTTACCTATTTAGAGAGCATTTAAGACTATCAGACTATCTGAATTAGAGAAATAACTCAGTAAAGTTCTTGTCCTCAAGTGGGAGGACCTGAGTTCAAAATCCAATAACCCATGTAAAAATTCAAGCATGAGACTAGAGAGATGGCCCAGTGGTTAAGAGCACTGGCTGTTCTTCCAGAAGACCAATTTCAATTCCCAGCACCCACAAGTTGGCTCACAATTATTGGTAACTCTGGTTCCAAGGGATCCAATACCCTCTTCTGTCCTTTAAGGGTATCAGACTCACACATGGAGAACATACGTACATGCAAGCAAAAACATATGTACATGCAAGCAAAAACACTCAGACACATAAAATAAATTTCTAAAAAGCTAAGCACAGGGATGAGTGCCTATAATCCCAGCCCTGTGAGATGGGAGACAGAGACTGAAAAAGCCCCTGCACTAATAGTTCGATGCCAATGAGACTCTGTCTCAAAGGAAAGGTCGAAGGCACCTGAGAACTAACACTTAAGCTCATCCTCTGACCTCTGCACAGTGCATGTGAGCACATGTACTTCCACACATAAGTGCAAGTGAGCATGTGTGCGCTTGCGCGCGCGCGCACACACACACACACACACACACACACAGAGAGACTGAGAGACAGAGAGACTGAGAGACAGAGAGACAGAGAGACAGAGAGAGAATCAGCATATACAACTGATGTCAGATTATGTCATTGGCCAGTAGTGTCTTGATGTACCCCATTTTCAGTCATCCTCCCCTTCTGTATGGGAATAGTCAATTACCACAAGGTCTATCCAATAAGGTGCTTTAGCTGTGTTATGGGAGCCCTCCAGAACATGAGATCCCGGAAGCACCCATTCCAATTACCCTCATACCTATGTCTCTATCTTCAGAAGGAGTTGTTATCTTGGACAGGGTCGTTTATCGATGACAAAGAGTCTCTTTTTCTCTTTATTTGCAAGAACTTCATACGCATATACACGTACCCACCCCCCAAGTTCCCTCTCCAAGTCTCCTCTAGTCTTCCCTAACATGTCCCCGTCCCAACCTCATGTCTTTTGTTTTCTAACCTACTAAATTTAGTTTGTGGCTGCCCTTATATACACGGATATGGGCCCATCCATTAGAGCATGAGAATCCTACTAGTGGTCACACCCTCACAGATGAACAAGTCTCCCTCCTCCTATGGCCACCAACTGCCAATAGCTCCTCAGTAAGGGGTGGTTTTGTGGGTGGAGCTATAGGGAATGAGGTGGGGCTAAAGAGGATGGAGCTATAGAGGGTGGAGCTATAGTTTGTGGGTGGAGCTATAGGGGGTGAATGGAGCTAGAGGGAGTGGGGGGGTGGAGCTAGAGGGCTTCTTCCTCTTTCTTGCTGACATTTTGATTGGTGACCCTGTGCAGGCCTTTTGGGGATAATCATGGTTACTGTGAGTTCAGGAATGCAGTGACCCCATCGCATTCAGAAAACAGTGTTTGACAGCAGCCACATAGAAGTGTTACTTTTACTAAAAGTATTAATAATAGTAATAACTTTAATATCTTGATCTCCAGTCCAAGACCTCTGCTTCTCAAACACAAATATACTCCAAACATGTCTATTTTATGTGGGGTTTGTTCATTTGTTGAGACAAAAACCTTACCATGTTGACTAGGATGACAAATCTCTTGCCTTCAGCCTCCTAAGTCCTGGATACACAAAGTCACCATTGGACCTGTTTGGTTTTGGTTTTGGGGGGGTTTTTTGTTGTTTTTTTTTTGTTTTTTTGTTTGTTTGTTTTTGTTTGTTTGTTTTGGTTTTTTGTTTGTTTGTTTGTTTTGCGGCTTGAATAAATTCTAGGTATTTTTGTTCTCATTGAAAACATTTCCAAGTTATTCCAAGTTGGTAGAGGGGAGAAAAGTCAACATTTTGAATCAACTCACAAAAACATTTTAGATTCACTAGCTTTTAGTCATAGGATTATAACATCAGCAATAAATCTTACCACTGTCACAGAGGTTTAATTAGTATTTTCGGGGAGGGGGAGAACTATGTTAGCCTCATTAATCAAATAAAAGTTCAACCAGAAGCTTAAAATATGTGTCAGAGGTTAGGAGCACTTACAGCTCCTGCAGAGGATCTGTGTCCTGCTTTTGATACTCACATCACCAAGGGATCCCACACTCTCTTCTGGACTTCATATATATATATATATATATATATATATATATATATATATATATATATATTTTTCATATATATATTTTATATATATATATATTCTCTCTCTCTTTTTCTCCTTCTCTCTTTCTCTCTTAAAAAAGATAAATCCTAAAAGTGTGACAATGCAACAATTTTAATACAGTAAACCCAATTTAATATCAGCCAGTTTCATAAAACTTAATGAACTCCTGGTCATCAGAAGGAGACGGAGACCCTGGGGAAGTGTGATTAACAGTCGGAGATAGCAGGAAAAGAGTCCCCACATACTTTCAGCAGTCTTTGTTCACAGACATACACACTGTGGGCCCCCAGCCCCCAGCACCAACCACAGAGCTGCCCCTGAGGACTGCCACGGAAGAGCCCACCCTGATTACAGATGGGATCTCAAAAGACAGCACCTTCATTAGCAAAAGGCAGTTATTGAAACCCGGCCAACCTTATGATGCTCTGATTAAGTTTGTTCCCAGCAAAGAGTGTCTCCTAAAGCCTGCCTTCTGTACGTCTGCTGTCCTTACAGCTTGCACCGGCATCCGCCTTTAAATCCCAAGTCACACTCCTGTCCACCTTCAGCAGGTTCCGTTTAAATCGAATCTTGGCACCAAGGTTTCCAGAGTCTTGCCCAGATCAGACGCGGGGGGGTTTCTTCTTCAACTCTTCATTTTTGTATCAATCTGATCTGATGTCTTAGAAGCTTATTTATGTTCATTTGTAGTTAGCGATTACCATCCTGGCTTTGTGTCTGTCAAAGGACCATATTGTCTTTGATGCTCCGAGCACATGGCGCTCAGATGCAGACAGCAGCACAAAGGCTTCCCCTTCCTTACTGTTGGCAACGAGCTTAGCTTTTCAGCTCTGGATGACAAGCAAACTACATGAGGAATGGAATAAAATCAAAGGGAGGTTTTCGACTCAGAATGTCTACGGAGCCATCCAGCAAGATGACTTGGGCAACATCTATTAGCATCTAAAACTCTGAACAGTGTAAAAGCTAACCTTATACTCTATGTTAACAAGAGAAATCTCCAGGTTCAGCTTTCAGCATCCCTAAGAATAAATATTTCTGTAATAAAGAATTTAGTTTTGCCCAAAGAGACACCTGGCAGGCTTGGATTCCTGGGAGCATCTTTTGGAGAAACATCTGTAGATTGCCTGGCAGCCATCATGCACCTAACTCCTGGCCTCCCCTGTTTATCCCCTCCCATGTATCAATTACTGAATACATGCTCATGGCTGCTATCAACAGGCCACGATAAACACATGCATCTACTAATCAGAAATGCTTACACTGGCCTGGGTGTGGCACATGCTTTAACCTCAGCACTGGAGAGGCAGAGGCAGGAGAATATCTGTGAGTTCAAGGCCAGCTTGGTCCACATGCTGAACTCCAGGCCAACCAGGTCTACATAGTGATACCCTGTCTCATGGAGACAACAGCAAATCCAAAAACAAAACAAAACAAAACAAAACAAAACAAAACAAAAAAGGGTCTGACAGAGGCCAGGAAACCATTTCCTTGTGAAATCTGGAATGGTAAAAGGGTTCAGCTTTGGCCTGTTTGCCTCCTTGTTAAGAAGAGATGTCCACTCAGGCAGAGCTGATAAACATTTCTCCCACAAGTGCAGGTGAATGGAAGAGTTAGGGATGCACAAACACATCAAAGATGGCTGACAGAGAAAACTTCCCATGAGCCCTCAGTGTCCACTCCAGCTAAGTAGGACCTGCTTCCCTGGGATTGATTCTCTGAGACTGCTGTTACTGCAATAAATCCCTCCTGTGGCCCCACTAGCTTTGATCCCTTTCCCCATATTCAAAATCAGAAAGGCGTCAACCAAAGGGTGAAGTAGAAATAAGCCAACAATTATTGAATTCTGAGCTCATTAGGAGAGTTGCTGAGCAGAATGCATCACAAGATTCCCAACAGCCTATCCCCAACCAGTGGTTTCCTCACCAACACACATGCTTTGCTTTATCAGCTACAGGGGTTTGTGGATCCCAACACCTTCAGGATACAAGGTGAACCATCTCAGGAAGAGTCAAAAGAGCTGATTCAAGTTTGTTCTCTTGCTAAGCTATCCAGAACGAATGGGCAACTACTTACTCACCACTATCTGTTTCTCCTCTGTGACGTTCAAAATACTACTATGCACTTACAGGCCCTCTCTGGTTCTGTACAAAGAATCAGAAGATAATTATATGCTTGAGTGAGGGGAAAAGATAGTTTGGGAAGTGCAGAGGCGAGGGATCCAATAATATAATGTGCACATGAGCCTGGAAGGTGGAAAATAATAGGAACAGACTGGTCCAAGAAGACGGCACTGGGGCCAGACCCTAAAGTCTTTTGAGCACACACACACACACAAACACACACACATACACAAACACACACATATACACACACACATTCGCACGCACACATGCACACACACACACACACACACACACACACATGGAAGGTACCTGTGAAGGCCAGAAGAATACATTGCATCCCTTGAAGCTAGAGTTCCAGGTGGTTGTGAGCTGCCCAAAATAAGTGCTGGGAACCCAAGTTGGAGGAACAGCAAACACTCTTAACCACAGGCATCATTTCAGTCCCTTAAACACCCAGTTTCAAAATATATACTCTGCTCGTACCTCAGTAGAAACTCTTAAGAAAGAAAAAAATAAAACCTGACTTCTAAAGTCATCAACACTAGACGTGAAGGGTGGTTAACATCTGAGCAGAACCTGCTTGCTTTAGGGAAGGGATGGAATTATAGCAAGCTCCAACAAACCACCCAGCCAGTCTCTGAACTAGGTCTAGGAATGATGACAGAGAAAGCAGATGTCACATGTGAGGCAGTGGAGGATGCTGACTGACAGACAGCGTGCTATCGGGTTGCTAGAGGCAGAAGGGAGAGCTTGATCTGAGGCAGAGGGATAAATAAGGATTCCTTCTCCAGAGGTGAGGATGGAGGAAAAAATGAGAGCTATTAAGGTGTTGAAACAGATGTTGGAGAGACAAAGAAACTGAAAGACAGAAGGACAGGACCACACAGAGGATGCAGGGGTTCTGGACAAGGGCAAAATACATTCTAATTTGGCGCACATAATTCCAAGGTTTATAGCATAAGCTAAGACACAGCAGCCCCCTCTCCCAAACCAAAGCAAACAACACATCAAGCAGGGCTTGAGATTCAGCCTGGGGTCTTCCCAAAAGGCTGCTCTACACTGCAGCTTAATCATGAGGATGCTAAAAGCCCCTGCTTTGCAATGAACCCTGCAAAGTCCTGCTGCTCAAAGAACAAAAAGCAAGGCTGCGTGCCTCCCACAATCAAAAAACTATGGAGAATGAAATAAATTAAGATGTCAACGCTACCTTAAGCAACTGGTTTCTTTCAATATGGGCTCCATAGGAATACTGGGACTGCTTGGCTTAGCACATGATCCGTGTATGTTGGCTTGAGAATGGGCTTATCCAATAAATAGAAGGTCATTTAAATGAAGTTAAACAAGGGCATACAGGGAGAGAGAATAGCTCTAAACTGAACAGACAGAGGAAGCAATTAGCAGTTAGAAAAAAAAAGTAAAGATGATGAGAAATAAAGAGCAGGAAACTCACAGACAGAGAGACAAAGTCGGAGAACACAACGTTAAACAGAAACATCTACAGACAGACAAAAAGGCCAATGGGCACCTTGAAAGGCAGCAAGCAGTGGCGACAGATTAACAAGAGGAAAGCCAGGTCCCGTGATGCAGACCTGTAATTCCAGACACTTAGGAAGCTGAGGCAAGGAGATCGCCCATTCAAGATCAGCGTGGACAACACACTAAATACAAGATGAGCACTGGCAACTTAGTTAAGACTCTGTCTCAATTTTTGAAGCAAAAAAAAAAAGGTGCTGTGGGGAGGAGAAGCTGGCGAGATGGCTTAGTGGTTAAGAGCACTGGCTGCTTTTACAGAGGCCCTCTGTTCAGTTCCCAGCAGCCACATGATGGTGCCCAACCATCTCTAACTCTAGAACCAGGGGAATCTGACGCCCTCTTTTGGCCTCTGTGGGGAATGCACGAGGTGCACTGCCATGCATGCAAGCAAAGCAACCATAAACAAAAAATACCTTTTTAAAAGGTCTTTTCTCTTAGAATAAAAACCATGGCGGAGGCTGTGATTTATTTAGTGGTAGAGAGCGGGTCTGGCATATTCTGTCCCCAGCTGGAGGGAGGGAGGGGGGAGGGAGGGAAGGAGGGACAAATGGACAGATGCACAGACAGAAAGATCGAGGGGAGAAGATGAAGAGGAGAAAGGGAGGAGGAGGAAGAGGAGGAGGACGTGGAAGGGAGAGAAGGGCAGAGGAGAGAAGGGGAGAGGGGAGGAGGGAAGGAAGGGGGAAAGACGGTTCAGAGAGCATCAAACTCAGTGGAAGAAACCGAAGCAGAATGTAGGAGCTGAGACAGGAACCCTGTTTGCATTTCTCCTGTGTGTCCCTGCCCTTATCTTCACCCGCCTTAGTTCCACAGCTCGGGAATGGCTGTTCAAGTGTGCAATTAATTGAGTGTGAATCTCCAGTTCCCTCTGTGTGCCTGACTCGGCAATACTGTAGCAACTTACGCTATCCTGCTTGTGCCTCGTTAACAACGTTGCTTTGTTGTGCAAAAAAAAAAAAAATCTTACTTCAGTTGGGCTAAATTAAAATTTAACAAAGTATCAGGTTGCCACAGGACTAACAAGCCACTGGCAGCTGTTTAATTAAAACAAACTTAAAGAGTAGGCACTAGACAGAGGAGTTTCAGAGTCAGACATGAAGCTGCTCGCAGCCGAGCATGAAATAAAGATTTTATTGGAAAGGAATGAGCCCTCCTATAGAAGAAATGAAACCATCGGGTGCCTTGCAGTTTCCAATGGCTGGAGTCAAATTCTCCATCCCTCATCTAGGTCTACCTGTCAGCATCTTGGCTGTCCTGGGATCTCCTTCAAGATTCAGGGGTGGTATAAAAATCAGTTTGTGTGTTCAAACAATGTTATTATTCAAGTCACAAAGCGAAGGTAATGTTTTTAAGCAAAATATAGCAGCACACAGCGAACTCCTATTGTGCAGAGTGAGCTGCCTGGAAAGGTATTAAGCAAAGGATGGTTTGGAGAAAGAGAGGATTGTGGGTCATAAAACTGACTCTCCCTCCTCCTAGTAGCCATTAGCTTCCAGTAACTTCTCCACTAGGGGTGGGGCCTCTGGAGCTCCCTCCCTCTCCATATTGGAGCGGTGACTGGCTAGATCTTGTACAGATCTTATGCCAGCAGCCACAACCACTGAACGTTCATAAGCCCAGCAGCCCTGTTGTGGCCAGGAAACATTATTCTCAATACTCCTCCCCAAACTTTGGCTCTTATAACCTTCCTGCCCCCTCTTCCAGGGTGTTCATGAAAGTCAGTTACCCAGTTTTATAGGAGTGGGTTCATTCCTCATGACTCCATGAAGCAACATTGGGAATGAAGAATACCTGGCATTGACCCCTTCAGAAAAGCACACAAAAACTACTGTATGCTTTTATTGAAAGAAACCCCCCTTTTCCTCATCTTTAACACATCTCTCTCTAGTAGGGGGTAAAGATTTGTGTTTGCTTGTGTGTGAGTTTGCTTTTGTTTGCTTTGTTTATCAGGTACCCTTAAAATACAAATTCATCGATTTTCCAATCGTGCTGTTTCACTGCTTTTGCATACATGTATGAGAGGTATGTATGTGATGTGTATGTATACATGTGTGCAACTGTATGCACTAGTAGGTATAGATACTCAGAATTATGTCCTTTCCTGTCACTCTTTGCTTGATAAAGGATTTCTCGCTAAACCTTGAGCTGGCAGTAGTCCTCGTCAGCCACCCTCCTATCTTGACCACCCCTCTGTACACACACACACACACACACACATACACACATACACACACACACACACACACACACACACACACACACACACACGGCACTGGTGTAACACGTGCATAGACCCACTCCTGGCTTTTTGCATAGATGCTGAAGACTCTAACTCAGGTCCTCATGCCAGCACAATCCTTACCTTAAGAGCCATCTTGGCAGTTCTTGATGGTCAACTTGAACTTGTGGTCACCAAGGAAACACAACACAGAGTGTGTGTCTATGAAGATATTTTCAGAGAGGTTTAAATGAAGAGAGACTACCTGTCCTGAATGTCAACTGGCATCCTGAGCCATATAGAGATGAGGAGACTGGTTAATTAACAGCATTCTTTTCCTTCTCTGTGCATGACTGAAGATACACTATAACCATCCTCTCTGAAGATACAATGTGACCAGCTGCCACACTTCTGCCACCATGCCTTCCACATCATGACCCAAGGCATCCTCTAACTGTGAGCTGGCACAATCCTTTTCTTCCTTCCTGAAGTTGCTTTTATTAAGTATTTTGTCACAGTGATGAGAAAGGCACGTAATAGACTAACAAAGGTGACTCTTTTGTTTTGCACATGGCGTCAGTATTTAGCAACCTACAAACTCTTACAAATTCTTAAGGTTTCACTGGTGCTTCCAAAGAATTGATTCTGAAGTAGGACGCCTGTCTGTTTTCGGAAGAGAAATGGGTCGTTAATTTCACAGTTTCTAAGAAATCATTCTTTCCTCTTGGATGCTGCCAATTATGTGTTCTTTCTGGAAGTTGCCAACAGCTGGGATGCAGGAGTTCGTGATGTGTTTCATAATGACCTCGTTGCTTGGCTCAAGTGGTCCTTTCTTAAAGGTTTACGTTGTCAGGTGGGTAGCAGTCTGTGCTGGCCTCATCTGTAGAAGGAAATTAGAAGAATTATAGTTAAGAGTGCCAAGAGCGATTCAGGGATTTCTGTCAAGTGTGCTGCTCACAGACATGAATTCTTATAAATTAAATTTTGAAGGAGGATTTCAGGAAAGCAATTTCAATTATTTTTTTTTTAATGATCCTGACGAAGGGTGAGGTAAACTATCTGTAACCCCAAATTAGCCTTTGTGTAGGCACTTGTGTACCCCACTGGGAGGCAGAAGAAGCTTGACTGAAGGACAGAGGTGGGAGCGGGGCTTCCAAACTGAGATATTTCCATTGATATAATGATTAGGAGTCTCCCATACCCGGAATTAAACTACTAAATCCATCCACACACTGTAATACTTAGTTTTCTGTCAACTTGACACAAGCTAGAGTCATCTGGGAAGAAGGAGCCAAAATTGAGGAACTGTCTCCATAGACAAATCCATAGGGCATTTTCTTGGTTAGCGATTAATGTGGGAGGAGTCAGTCTACTTTGGGCAGTGTCACCTTTGGGTAGAGAGTCCCAAGTTGTATAAGAAAGCAGGCTGAGCAAGCCATGAGGAGCAAAAGAATAAGCAGTACTCCTCTGTGGCCTCTGCTTCAGCTCCCACCTCCAGGTCCCTGCCTCAAGTTCCTGCTTTGACTTCCCTCCATGACTGTAAGCCATAAGACAAAATAAAGCCTTCTGTCCCCAGACGATTTATGGTTGGTGTTCATCATAGTGGCAGAGAAACCCAACTAGGCTACATATCATGATGGAATTTGAAAAGGATTTTTAATATTAGCATTGCTATTACTGCATCTTAAGCAGAGAGTTCTAGTCATGTTTGGTGGCTTGAAAGGATCACGCCAGCATCTGTGTAGAGATTGGACCAATGGGGAGCTGGAAAATCTGTTGACGACCCAGGGTAGGTGGTAGTGGCTTGGGCTGGGATGACAGTAGTGATGATGGAGAGCAATAAAAAGACTCTACCCATCTCGTGTAGGTTAGACCTACCAGGACACACCAAGCTAAGGTTCAGTGGTGAGTAAAAGACAAACCTCAGAGACTGCATAATTTCCTCGGAGTTGAAACATTTCATCCTTGGGGAAAACTCTCTAAGACTCAGGAAGAAAGAAAGAACGCGAAAGTTTCAGGAAGCCCATGACACTGACCAGATGCACAAGACTCCTCCTTCCACTCTTTATATAAATAGAACTAGCAAAGAGGAGGAGACTCTCCAACCCATTGATCTGACTACAAGTGGCATAGAGAGTTACAGTGTCACACATCAGCCCCCAAGGTGGGGGTGGGGTTTGATGAAATTGCCTTTGAGTTATCTATGCTCTTATGAGTAACCCATCACCTATATTCTTTTAATTAACCCTAGCCAACTCACTGGTTCGCCAATTTGCAGGCTGGCATTATAGTTATTTGAGTCTGCTCTCAGTCCTCTATATTAGGTGACTACAGGTTTATTCATAGCTCCCCAGGAACAGTGTCATACAGCAGAGCCCATCCCAGGTCTGCAGTCAAAATGATTGTATGGACGCTGATGCCATTTGCCAAGATATACAAAAGCCAGGGACAAATGAAGGAGGATGACTGTCCACGCAAAGAGAGGGCACACCTCCTGGAATGTTCCAGAAGGCTAGAATTATACTTTATGATTAAGTCATTTTTTTAAAGGATGCATCCCAGTCCAAAACAAATTCTGCTGCACAGTTCATCAGAGTTAATTGGCTGGAATTTCACCGTAACAGTGGCTTGTCCTCACAGTCACAAATGATGCCATTTGAACTAACGCTCATGCTGGAATGACTGTGTCATCAGCCATGGATTGGGAACAGAAGGCTGAATCAATTGGCAGTAAAATGAGAATGAGCCCCTGGTGAAAACGGGATGCTTCCTGCAAGGGACTCTCTAATTGTTAATCAATTGCAATAAACCTTCTGGTCAACCTCCAAGGATGAGCTGTGTGTCCCGCTTGAGACTGTGCTGACTGCTGGCCATTTTGTTAATGCTGTTGAGGCTTCTAAATAAAGGTCACATTCCCCATCCCTTCAAAGAGCTGGCCTGTTGCAAGAAAGATCGCAAACAAAGAAGGGACTCTCAGATTGGGCCAACCACCACCTCAATAGAGATCACAGATTTCTTCCCAGAACTAGGATGAGAGCCAGCAAGCTAAATGATCAAATGAACATGGTGGCCACAAACCAAGCAGCCTTAGAAGACTGACCTTGACTAGCTAATGTTCAAGGTCACCACTTGTGTAAATTAATTTTCTCATTGCTGTGAAAAAATCCCCAACAAAGGTGATTTAAGGAAGGGTTTGTTTTAGCCTCATAATCTGAGGGTACAGTGCATCATGGCAAGGATGTCTGGGCAACAGGAGCATGAGGTGGCTGGTCACATTGATTCTGTAATCAGGAAGTAGAAAGAGATGGATTCCTCAATTAAGCCTCTCTAGAAATGTCCTCACAGGTGTGCCCTAAAGAGTATTCTAAGTATTTCTAAATCCAGTCAAGTTACCCAAACCAAACAGGATCTGTGAGACTGCAGCAAACAAACAACTATGAGAGAGTGAGATATTAATGGCTGACAGAAGCCTGTCCGGTTGTGGTGGGGTGTTGGGGGGGGGCATCCATACAGGAGATATGAGAAAACACACCAGCTCCTTCATGATTCGTAAAAGCAGATCAGTTAACCTTTCTGTAACTGAATGTCCTTATCTATGAAATAATTGTTTCGGTTCCTACCCCATGAATTACTGTTGTGCATTCTAAATGTTCAACAATTGTCATTGTTAGCATCTCTGCCCATATAACCCGAGAACACACATGTAAGTTGTCTAAGTTAAGGGGATCATCTAAACTCTGATTCCACCAGTGTTACATACCTCTAAGTTTTCCCAGGTTCAAATATACCCAGGTCATAAATCTTAATATCAAGTGAAAGTCCTTGACATTAAAATAAATAAAATGACTAACACTCAAATATGCAGGATGGATCAAATAAAACACAGGTACAGACCAAGGCTGAGATTTCACAAGCCATTTGGGTGAGGCAAGCGTGTAATCTGTGTGCATAGCTAGAGGATCATCAGGGTTCTTCTCTCTTTATTATACATCAAGCACACTGACTTGTCCTCAGGGACAGACAGCCATGCCATATCACAGAGAAAGTCGGGCTTAGAGACATGCACAGACTCGATTAGGTACCTATACAGGGCAAAGCATGAATTTAAAAGGCGGAATCTCTGAATCCAGATATAATTTTCCTAGTTTGTGTGTGTGTTAATTACTTTTCTGTTGCTGTGAGAAAGCACCGTGACCAGAAACAACCAAGGAAAACAAAGTTGATTTCAACTTACAGTTCCAGGGGGAGAGAAGAAAGGTAGCACGTAGGAGGGGCCGGAAGCTGGAAGGTCTCATCTTCGAAAAGATGCAGAAAGCAGAGATAGTAAACCGGAAGTAGGGCGGGCGGGCCAGAGTAGACAATCTGAAAGCCCACATTCACACTCTGTCTCCACCTATGTACTTCCTCTCCCTCCCAAAAGTTCCCATAACCTCCTCAAACAGCGCCACCTGCTGGGAAAGAATTTAAATAGGTGAGCTGATGGGGGATATTACTCATTCAAATCACCACACTGTGTTGCATACCACCTTCTACTTCAGCAAAATTACTGCTCACCCCTTCGGCAGTCAGAGGGCGATATCAGCCACTGGGCAACTGGACATGCTGCCTCAACCCAGTTTTTCATCTTAACCGTCTGTCTTGTCCCTACTTCCAGCATGGGTAAACAGGCAATGATGGAATGCTCTAGTTTTTTTTGTTTTTTGTTTGTTTGTTTGTTTGTTTGTTTTATTGTAGCTCGTGCTAGCCACACACCTGCTAAGTATTAGGTAGAAGCTGCTGTCCACCTCTGAACATTTCCATTTGTATTTATATACATCGAAGTGCCAGATACAGAAATCAAATTTAAATAAACACAGTAAGTTGTCTAGAAGTACCTAAGCAGCTGTGATGTCATTTCCTCCTCCTTATCAAGCCTCTGTAGGGCGGCGGGCTGTGAAAGGTACCCTGATTCCTGGTCGAGATAGGTCAAATCCCCGAAGACCCTAAAAGGGATGCCAGACACATTCCCAGTCTCCTAGGAGATCAAGGCCTCACTAGCTGCAGCACCCCCACTGACCCCTGTAGAGAGATTTAAGACAGACCAGTCAAGAGGGCACCTCCTCCACAGGTGAGGACATGACCCTGGTTCTTGTAGGCTCAATACAGATCAGGCATAGAAACAGGACCACACCCCCAAATATGGAAATGAGGTGTCTTCCCAAGCTCTCCGGACAAACAATAGGAAGTACCTGCTGTCAGACACTGACCTATCCAAAAACTGTATTTAAGAATCGTGTTCAGGGGGTTGGGGATTTAGCTCAGTGGTAGGGCGCTTGCCTAGCAAGCGCAAGGCCCTGGGTTCGGTTCCCAGCTCCGGGGGAAAAAAAAAAAAAAAGAATCGTGTTCAGGATTTAAAGTGCGCAAGAATTATTCCATTGTCTGAGAGCTTCTATCATAAGAGCTGTAACAGTGCCACTTGGGGAAGAGATCTGCTCTCCCGAAATCACCACCAGAAGCTCCCCTGCACTCCTCCTGCTGGCTCAACTTGGCCAGAGCAACAGAAGCAGCAGCAGCAGAAAGAAGGACCAGCAGTGGAGGTGGTGGAAGCAGTCCCCCCTCCCTACCTGAATTCTCTCCCCCTCACCTGAACCCAAGCACCTCGCCTGGCCAGAGATCTCCTTGGAGAGCCCCCCAAGCCCCACAGCCCCACAAGCCTCCTGCTAGAACGTTGCAGGAGAGTGCTATTCAGGCAGATTCCCCTTTCCTGCTCTCTTGATGCTGTTAATTTCTGAGGATCCAGGGCAGTATCTCATACTCTATTCGTTAATTACCCATTCTTCCTCAATTCGATTCAAAACAAAACTACAAAACAAAACTACAAAAAGCGTTTCTAACTACTGGCTTTGACCATAAATCTCTTAAGACTCGCGGTCATGTACTGACACAGCCAAGTGTCATTGAAAGATGCCTTTCTGTGGCAAGGGCTTGCCTTATTTTGAGTCCTATTTCTGTGATAAATACCATCACCCAAAGCAATTTGAAGAGGAAACGGCTTGTTTCCGTTTACAGCTTATAGTCCATCAGTAAGGGAAGGCAGGGACTGGAGCAGAGGCCATGGAGGGTGCTGCTTACTGACTTTCTCCCCATGGCTTGCTCAGCCTGCCTTCTTACAGAACCCAGGACCACCAGCCTAGTGATGACACCAGTCATGGTGGACACATTAACCATCAGCCATGAATATTCCCTACAGGTTTGTCTACTAACCCATCTGGTGGAGGCATTTTTATAAATGCAATTCACTCTTCCAAGATGACCAGGAAGTCCCATGGATCACCCATGAGGAGAGTGATAAGAGACAGAACCAATGCTGACCCAGAAGCGCGGGTCCAATTTATATCTCTGCCATGGTGCCATGGTGTCGTCTTGGGAAAATTGTGTGGATTCATAAGTCTGTTTTCTTTCCCTTTTAAGGGATTTATTCTATTGGAATGTCAACTGGAGAGTTTCTTAATATCAAACTCCTTTTCTTATGGTAATTTCCGCACGAGATAAATAAATGCAAAATGTAGTTAAATGCCCCCGGCATAAGCTGTGCTCACACAGGCTGGAGGGGATAATAACAAAGAAAATACCTGTGCTTGTTCAACAGAAAGGAAGGAGGGTGGACATAACCAAGTCTTCACCTTGCTACATTTCCAGTTGGGTCTCTCTCTCTCTCTCTCTCTCTCTCTCTCTCTCTCTCTCTCTCTCTCTCTCCTTCTTCCCCTCCCCTGGTTTTCTCTTTCTCTTTTTAGAGGTAAATAAATACATGCCAGAAAACACATTTTCATAATGAGATACAGAGTCTTACTATGAAGCCTAGGCTGGTTTCCAACACTTACAAATCCTCCTGCCCTAGGCTCCTAATATTCTGGTAATATAGACATGAGACAGGATTTGATGCCTGACTTGAAAAAAATAAAAAGAACAAAGGAAAACAAGCAGGATACAGCAGCACCCATGTTGTGCTGGAGAGGTGGCTCAGCTGGTGAGGGGGCCTGACAACCATTGCGGATTTCCAGAACCCATGTGGTGGGAGAGAACTGCCTCCCCTAAGCCGTCTTCAGACCTTCAAATTCACTTTGGGAATCACGAGCACATGCTGGAGCACACACACATGCAATAAAGTAACTAAAATATTTTTTAAAAGCACATCTGTGCATTGCGTTATGATACATCATGTGTTAGGTAGGTGCTGTGTCACGGCTACTGCTCGTTGCTGTCAGATCAATGTGGGTCCACTCAGGTACCCTGTTCAATGTCTCAGTCCATGATAGGGCTCAGGTCCCATCTCTATGGAATTCGAAGTAATATGTGACTCATCTATCAACACCGAAGGAGCTCTGCAAACCACCCCAGTAGCACTTGCTGCTCCCTCAAATCAAGTAACACCACAGTGGTCTTGGAGTGTGCAAGAATGGAGGAAAACACAGGTCAACCTTTCCAAGAAGGGGGTTGTTGCCTAACAGCCACCTACAAATGTTGCAGATGCACTCTTCTGTCTTTTAAATGAGTCCGCTTTGCTAATGAATTCATTTCACTTCATTAATTCAAACAACGAATTTATTAATGTATATTGTAGGATGCTGTCCTCAGAGCATGACGTGCTTACTTCTACCTAAGCGCCAAATCTGTTGTCACCGCCCACAGGAAAGCCTCACGAGATTGGGCCTACTAACATTCCATGGTGGAGAAAGGACCGTGAGTACTAGACACATAGGCTCAGCCTCTCCATGGGGATATATGAGATTTTCGTTGTGGAGGGAATGGGGCAATGTGGCTGGAACAATAGACATTTTCAATAGTGTAGCTGCCCATAAGTTATCTATGTTCCTGTAAGCCTTCACCCACACTCTTATAAGTCTTCAACTATGCTTTGTTTACTTTTAGGACTCGTTGTTTATCTTTTACACTTTTATCTATACGTGTGTTTTGCCTGCACATGTGCATGTTCCTGCAGAAGTCAGAAGAGATTGGCAGATGCCCTGAAAGTCAAGTTGCAACCAGTTGTGAAGTACCTCAAAGGTGCTGGGATCAGAACCTGGATCCTTTGCAAGACCAGCCAGTGTTCATAACTGGTGAGTTGTCTCTCCACCCCAAAGACTTTACTTATTTGTGTGTCTGTCTGTCTGTCTGTCTGTCTGTCTGTCTGTCAGCATATACATGTCACAAGATGCCTATGGAGGTCAGAAAAGAGCACTAGATCCTCTGGAGCTAGAGTTATAGATGTCTGTAATATGACACTAAGAACCAGACTCGGGTTCTCTGTAAGAACAGCAAGGACTTTTAGTCACCTAGCCCTCTCTCCAGCCCCATAAATAATTTTTTAAAAAGAATTCAGAAACAGTTCAAGAAATAGCCAATATCTGAAAAAAAAAAAAAAGCCTTGGAAGCTCTGCCCAGTCACAGTACCAATCCCACATAGAAATGTTCTGGAAGCAGTTCCCACACAATGTTCACATGGGACAGCTCTGTGGGGCTCACTGACCTCTCTCACCTTCACCCTTCCTCCCACCTGCCCCTTTCCATCCATCTATGTTACATGCCTGCTCTCGGACAAAATTTTTAATTCACTTTTGGACTATGCGTGAGTCCCTCGAGATTTTCATAGGCACTTGGACAAAGTGAACTAATTAGACCTCAGGAACTAATACAGGACCAAACAGAACCAGAACGCCAGGAGTAGCCATGGCACAGAATGCTTCTCTAGAAATTCATTGCCTTTGTAATTTGGAAATGAAGCACCAGGAGTCCTCTCTGGGAAAACCATCTTGTAAATTAATATCAGCTTCATTTACTAAAGACATGTCGCTAGTTTCTGTAGTGATTTATCAGTACCTTGTAATAAAGTAAAAATCTATTCACGTGCGTAGTGAGACAGATGACCACCTGAATTGAGTCTTTAGAACCCATGTAAAGTTGGGAGAGAAATCACTCTACAAAGTTGTTCTCTGACCACCACATGTACACTGGGGGAGGGGACTCATACCAATTTTCATATACTTGATGCATTCATCTGCAGACACACAATGATGATGATGATGATGATGATGATGATGATGATGATGATTCTTTTTACCAAAAGCATATACAGTCATCACTGGGGCTCATGCAACCAGACCCTATTTCTCAGGGTCTAACCAGCAAAAAGAATAGAAAGGTCAAAGCCAAACCTAGGTATAAATGGAACTGTGGAGGTCACCTACCCAGACGCATATTCCAAATTTGTCACACTGGTTTTGCATCTGAAAGGTAACTATTAAAGAGAAAATCTGATGCAAATATAAAATGGCAGTGGAGAGAAACAGTACATTTCTGGGATGTCCAACCATGTCGTGTCCCATTAGGCTCCCATACTCTTGAATCTGGTGGTGCTCATGAGTGATTTGCTTCGTTAACCAAGGGTGGAAGAATCTATAGTCAAAGGTGCTTCTGGGGAAATGGGAAGGGTTGACGAATCTGCCTGGAACTCCACAGATTTCTCAGCTGAAAATCCTTAGAAATGCTGTTGACTCCATTCATTGTGGAAGTTGTCAACACATAGGGCTGATATAGGGTCCAGAGAAGAAAGCACGGCTACTGTTAAGAATGTATATGAACATCACACTGAAAGATGAAGTGTGATTGGGTATTGGGATTGTGGCTCAGTTGACAATGTGCTCATCGAGTATGTACCATGTGCTGGGTTCGATTTCCAGGGACACATAAAGTAGGCATACTGATCCACACCAGCAGTCCCAGCGCTCAGGAGGAAGAGGCAGGAGGATCAGGGGCTCAAGGTGAGACACACACACACACACACACACACACCCCAGAGAGAGAGAGAGAGAGAGAGAGAGAGAGAGAGAGAGAGAGAGAGAGAGACACCAGTCATGAGCATGTGAATAGAGAGGGAGAAAGGGAATGAAGAGAGCAGGAACAGGAAGGCAAGAACAAGAACAAGAGCCTACTTCCTTCTAGTACCCGGAACCACCAGCCCAGAGATGGCACCTCCCACAGTGGGCTTGGCCCTCCCAGTCAATCATCCATCAATCAAGAAACACCCCACAGACATACCAATCAGCCATTCCAATAGGAATGAGTCCTCATTTAAGGTTGCCTCTTTCAGGATGACTCTGGTTTATCCCCATTGATACTCTTTTTCTCCTTTCTGTGATGAGATACCTTGAAAAAGGGCAGCTTAAGGAAAAGGGGGGGGTGGTCGGGTTTTACTGTTATTGTTTTCCAAGTTCAAAAGTACAGTCCATCACGGTGGGGAAGGCATGGCAGCAGGAGCATGAGGCAGCCGGTCACCTGCATCTGTAGCCTGGAAATAGAAATGAATGCCATTGCTTAGCATCAATTTCTCATCTTTATTCAGCCCAGGACCCAAGACCATGAGATACTACTGTTCACAGTTAGGGTAGGTTTTCCCACCTCAGGTAAGCCGATCTAGAAAGTCTCTCACAGAGATAGACCCAGACGTTTCTCTCCTACGTGATTTCTAGACCCTGTCGGAGTTGAAAGTCAGTAATGGCCGTCTGAAGCCTGCAATCTCTCTCCTCTGAGGGTGCTGTCAGGGTTCAAAGAGGTGTAGCCCATGGGTGTAGCCAAAGAGAACTCCTGTTTGTTTCACACCCATTTGTTCTCTCCTCCTTGCCCAACCAAAGTCCTGCTCTGCAGCCTCTCAGGAACAAGGCATCTATTCAAAGGAGGCTGAAGGTGAGTGTGAGCATTTGACCTTGACCCACAGCTGTCAAGAAGATGCCAGAGGCATTCATTAGAGTTGCCGGGAGGGGCTGGAGAGGTGGCTCGGGGGTTAAGAGCACTGACTGCTCTTCCAGAGGTCCAGAGTTCAAATCCCAGCAACCACATGGTGGCTCACAACCATCTGTACTGAGATCTGATGCCCTCTTCTGGTGTGTCTGAAGACAGCTGCAGTGTACTCATATACATAAAATAAATAGATCTTAAAAAAAAAAAAAAGGTTCGCCTGGAGTGCCTCTGCTATATGAATGCAGCATCTGCAGGTACCACTACTCCAAGTCTCCCTCCTTCATACTCCAACCACTGCTTGTGAGGACCTGCATTCAGAACACCATCTTGCAGCATGAAGCAGTAGTGATAAAAGAAGCCCTGAGTGTGTAGGAGAGAAAACAGGCACGCCCTCCCCCCCTTCTCCTTTTCCCACAGTGAGGGAATCAGCTAAACCTGGGAGAATTCTCAGTGTTAAGTCCCAAGGAGCCCACTCACCAACAGGCCCACTTTTAACTACAGAGAAGATCCAGATGAGTCTTTGACTAATGTGTCAACAAGCCAGTGTTCGCTTCGCTGTGTTTTTAGTTGTGTAGGTGTGTAATCAGAGAGTATTTTTTTTTCCCCAGATACTTCAAAGGGTGCTGCTAGTGAGCTGGCTGAAAACAGTACTTCTATGGCTGCCCTGTTCTGAATAAAGTCACTTTTTAAAGACTAACGGAGTAACTTAACACCTAGGCTTCCCAGGTCTGCATTCTCAAGAAATGGCTACACGAGAAACACTTGAAGCTGAGTTTCGGAGCAAGACATCTCCCTCTGAGGACGGACGGCTTCTAGAAATAAATGGGATGGCTTGGGGGCTTTGAGGACCTCTGAGACGGCTGACAAGAAAATAACACACATCAGCAAAACCTCACCAAAACCAACAACCTTCACCACCCAAGAAACACTCAGTTAAAGTTATCTCAGAGCAAGTTTTCTAGGCAAACTGAGTAGGGCATCAGAACAAATGTATGCCCTTCCCAGCTTCCTCAAATGATAACTAACTATTTTTCTAGATCCTTGTCTAGTTCTCAGTTTGGTCAAGAGATGTTCTACGGACAGAAGTATTTGGCAGGTGAATCCTGTGGTACATGACTTCTATCTCTACAAGTCCAATATTAGGAAGAGTCCGGTGCTTTTCTTCATGTCTATATCTACTTGAACAATCACCATATCAGTCTCCCAGACTAGCATTATCTTATAGAACAATCCCCCTGCTTCTACCTTTGCCCCATCCTGATGCAGACATTGATGGCCCTGTTAAAATCTGTTCTGTGGGTGGGTCTACAAAGATAGTCTAGGTTAAGTAGTTGCTGTGCTAAAATGAGGAGCCAAGTCCAGATACCCAGCACCCATGTGCAAAGGCAGAGGCAGGATGCACCCATAATCTTAACAGTGGGGAAGAGGAGTCAGGATTCCTGGAGCTAAGTGACCAACCATTGAGCTACAGGTTCAGCGAAAAACCCTGTCTCAAAAATAAGGTGATAGCAGATGAGGAAGGGTTGTCACCCTCTGCCCACTCCAATCTAGATATTCTAGCTTTTCTATTCTCATGGTACTGGGTTGGCTTGGCCATAAGCATTGGCACCACTTAGCCCCAGGGTGGATCAACTTCCTATATACTTTCCCCAGTGAACTACTCGCTCTTCTGTTTGATACTCTGATACCTCCCTCTATGGGCCACATTCTATATGATACTATGATACGCTCTTCCATACACTCTCCTCTAAGGTTCCTTCCCCCATGAACCATGTTCTCTATAATACTCTGATGCCTTCCAGTATAGATACCATCTTCCTCCATGATACCATCTACCATGGGTCCCTCTTCTCTAAGACACTATTCCTGCCCACCCCAAGCACTCTTTCTATGGTATAATACCTTCTCCCATAGACAAAACTTCCCTGTGGTACCTTCCTTTGTGGACCATGGTTGCCTGTGATGCTTCCCCTACTGTTGACTACCTTTTCAGTGATACTGTGTTATCTCAACCCAGCAACCAGTTTTTGTTTTCTCTGCTAATATTCCTCTCTTTCTTCCTCCCTTCCTTCAATCTCTATGCATACTGTTCTTTTCAAGTGAAATTTGCTTAATGTCTTCCCTAAAGGTTCCTCTCCCAGGACAGTTCCCTGTACTAATATCTAATACTTGATATCTAATGCACTATATATCATACTTACCTTGCTGTGTGTCTGCCTCCTAAGGAGACAGTTCCATGAGGATGAATAGTTTATCTATGTTTGCTACTGTTTCTCCAGTAGCCACTAGTGTATTTATAGAAATATGACATTGATGGATAAATAAAGGTATGCATGGAATGAAGGATAGATGCACAGTTGAATAGATAGATAGATAGATAGATAGATAGATAGATAGATAGATAGATAGACAGACAGACAGATGCATGGATGATGGATGGATGAACAGATGCATGGATGGATATGTAGATTCATGGATGCATGAACGGGTGCATGGATGGATGGATAGATGGATGGATGGATGGATGGATGGATGGATGGATGGATGGATGGATGGATGGTTGAATGGATGGATGGATGGGTGCATGGATGGATGGATGGATGGATGGATGGATGGATGGATGGATGGATGGATGGATGGATGAATGGATGAATGGATGGGTGCATGGATGGATAACATACTTGTGGACAACAGTTATCTCTACATGTGACACTCTTATCAAAATGAACTATTTTCTAGCCTTTGACCCATCAGGGTAGACTGTAGTTCCCAGTCTTCCTCTCATTGCTCCCAGCTACCTTTCCATATTTCTCTGAATTTTCAAAACTTGGTGGTCAGTTTCATCTCTGCTGAGTTCCACTTTCCTCTTAATAGGGGCAGAGATGTCCTTTTCCCAGGAGAAACGTTAAATGGCAGAGTCAGGTTAGAGTGGAATTTCAAATAGTCAAATACAGGCTTCTGCTGCTGTGTTTAATTCATCTCCATGTGTCTAACTCAATGGTCTTCTCCAGGGGCATTTAATAAGCACCTGCAGAGTATCTAGCCTTCATTTTCGTTCTTGAATCAACTCGCTTTAGCACGTAAGGTTTGGAACACCATGAGACCCAGATTGACTGGGATTACATGTTCACCGTAGAAGCAAAGACTACATTTAGTTTAATCATGGAACCCCCAAAAGTTTTGTGATGGCATGGTGCTCATTAAATCATGCTTAAGTTCAAAATCAGATTGCTCCATGAATATAACCATCCTGGAAGAATTCTCACGAACAAAAGGAATAGCTTAGAACTCAATGCCCATCAGCAAGGCAGGCTGAGAAGCAGTGTTTTCAAAGTACTTCCGTGACTAGGTACTGAGGCACGAATGACAGTGACCTGGGTATCAAAAATAACAGGGGCCACCAGCTCTGCCAGGAAAGAAGAGCTCATAGCAGCTTAGAAGCACTCATAATTGGGCTGGGGATATGGCTCGGCTGGCAAAGTGCATGTGTAAAAGCCTAGGGGCGGGGTTCAATCCCCAGAACCCACATTTTAGAAAGTTGTTGGAACGTGCTTGTCATCTCAACAGTGATGAGGTGGAGACACTCGGGGTAGGTGGGGAAGGGATACCTGGGGATAACCAGTCAGCTTGTCTAGCCTAACTCAGTGAATTGCAAACTAGTGAGAAACCCTGCCTCCAATACAAAATAAAAAGGATCCTCAGAAACAGCCCCCAACACTGACCTCTCTCTTCCACATAAATGCACAGGCATGCAACCTGCATATGAACATGCAAACACAACTGCACACACAAAATAATGGGAACATTAGTAATCATCAGGTGTTAAATCCCAATAAAGCGAAGAAATTTAATGTCAGTCCAAGAGAAAAAGGCTCTTGAGTATACGCACATATACACAGGCACTCTTCTTCTTCTTCTTCTTCTTCTTCTTCTTCTTCTTCTTCTTCTTCTTCTTCTTCTTCTTCTTCTTCTTCTTCTTCTTCTTCTTTTTAGATTTATTTGAATGTATGAGTGTTGTACCTGGATGTATATTTGCATACCACACCCATGCAGTGACTACAGAGGCCAGAAGAGAGCATGAGAGGCTCCCCTAGAACTAGAGTTAGAGAGCTGTGAGCCTCCGTGTGGGTGCGGGGAACTGAGGCTGGGTCCTCTGCAAGAGAATCACATTTTCTTAACAGCTGAACTGTCTCTCCCTCATGTACCCTCACAAACATATGCATTCCTTCAGGAGAGAGAACGCGAGTGAACTTTTCTAAAAACTGTAGTTCAAAGCATGTATTTTGACCATCCTCCAGGTCCACGGCTATACCGTGGGGTGACATCAATGCGCACAGAGACTGACTCCAGCTCCAGAAGCTGGAGAATTTAGTGAAGGAGACGCAGCCGGGTCACAAGTGGGACAGCACACCGAGTGCCATTTGAGTCACAAAAAACCAAATCAGAATTCTTATAATGTTCAATTAACCCAAGGTCTCTCCAACACCTCTCATCTGGACAGAAATTCAATGAAGGGATTTGCTGGCTCTTATAATCTTAAAGTGTGTAAATATCCCTAAGAGAGGAACTCTTCTTGGAGAGAAATGAGACGTTGAGGTGCCCAGGCTCCAATTAATGGGAATCCAATAATTCAGCCATAGCTCCTACTCAACTCACTGTGATAATTACCAAAGATTCGAATTTCTTTTCCTTGCAGGACAAAGAGTTTCATTCTGGGCACCCTGACATTTTAGGTCAGATGCCTCTGTCTCTCTGTCTTTCTCTCTATATCTGTGTGCAGGCATATGTGCATGTGCAAAGCAAAAATAGTCTCATATATATATTTTCATGTACACGCCTAAACACACACATATAGGTATCTAATAATAATCAAAGGAAAGGGGGCTATCAACTTCAGAGTGGGGTGTTATAAGAGGATAGGGAGGAGGGGAAATATTTTTAAAGCAATTTAAAACATTTTTTAATGGCCCATGTTGAGGAACGGACTTCCTGTTTCTTATGTGAGCACTTGCCTCCCTGACCAGGACAACGTAAAGAATACAGACCTTGGAGTTATTTGTGACATACAAAACCGAACGGTTTCGAAGTCACATCCCTCCCATCCCAAACAGCCATCCTTGATCTTTTTGTTGGGCAACACAATTAAAAGCCAAGTGACTGGATTCATCCCGAATGCCATTGATTTGCTTGTGCAAACCCGCCAGGATCTCAATCCCAAAAAGGCAGGTGATAAAGCAGCAGGAGTTTGTATCCCTCAAAGTTCACAAAGTATCTTCCCGGCCCAGAGCCAAAGACGACGCTCACCTTTCTGTGACCTTGGGAAAGGAGGTTGTCTTTTGTCCCAGCCAGAACGGACTCAGAGCACTGGGACAGGACATCAAAGTCAAGGAGCACCTGCAGGCTTTAGATTCATCAGAAGTGAGCAATTGCCTAGGGCTTATTTCTCTCTACTCAGGAAATCACATCTTAGAGACTGGAGTCCTTCTGTATCCTGGGTGGTACCCTCAGGGCTCCCCAATCCCAGGATCAGCCAGACTGATTTTTTTTTTTAAAATCACAGGATAAAAAAGACGTTGCAAGCAGATGGCTTGATCTCATGCATCCCTCTGCTGGAAAGTCAAGCCACTTATCTCTAATACACGCTGGGAATCACATTCAAAATGTGATTAAACGCCACCAGCCAAGAACGGCTATTATGTTTAACAGACTGATTAGCAAGTGGGGGGCGGGGGGCTGCAAACTGCGGTTGGGGTAAATGGAATGTTTTAAATGATGCTAGCTGGTCTGTCTTCACTTCATTTTTAGGGCAATGGTTTGTTACACGTATAACTAATAATGCCGAATAATGGGACGAGGAGCTTCTAGTCTTAATGGGCTCATTTAAATTAAATTTGTATTTACTGTCATTCTAATTATTTTCTCAGCGTCTGAGCAAGACCCTTAGATATGCCACGGTGAATGGCCATCTTCCTAACGCAGGGCTGGTTATAGATAACACACCAGTTCTTGAGAAATTGGAAATGGCAGCTGGAGGGATCTTGGCAAGACACTTTCAGTTTAAACATTTTTTCCCCTAATACCACATTCTGAAAATAGCTCTTCCAGCTATTCGCTTAGAGTACATCGTATTTACTCGTTTATTTGCTTACGGTGTAACATAAAGCTACTTTCTTGCAAATATATACTGTTCTTAGTACACATACTCTTACTCAATATTCTCTTCTTTTGCCTCCCTTCTTCTTACTTGGTCCCCTTTGTTCCCCTAGACGGTCCTATTTCTACTTTGTGTCTACTTTATGTATCCATGTATTATGTATGTATATATCTATGAAGTCTGGGTTCTACAAATGAGAGAAAACGGTGATACATGTCTTTCTCAGACTGAGCCAACTTGCTTAATATTGTAACACCCAATTGTATCTTTCCCTATGAGCAGCATGACCTCACTCTTTTCTGTTGCTAAAAATCTCTATTATTAACACAAACCACCTTTTCATCTGCATCTCCTCTGCCAGGCTTCCCAGATGGATGCGAAATATATTTGTAATTATGAGCACAATAACCTCCCCAGACCTCACTGATGAATCTTCCTTCCACGTACTTGTCCGCGCTCACATAAGTGCTCCCCTGTGGTCTTGAGGTGAGTGAGTACCATAAATAATCTGTTTTACACTGCAACTCTGGTTGTTACAGATTATTTCAGGGTGTACCTGCTGGTTTCTGGCTACTTCTAAACACAAGCCTGCTCTCAGTCCACTTGGCAATAGGTGTGGTTGTCTATAATCCCTGGGGATAAGAGGGAACAGCATCTTGGTTCACTCAATCAGACGATTCCAACCAGGACAGAGATGCGCCTGAGACTGGGTAGAAACACAGTATGTCCTGCAGTATTCGAGCATGGAAAACTGAGCAAAAGCACTCCAGTCTTCATGAGTTCAGAGCTACATGGACACATGCTGGGATGTATCAGGGGTTGGGCGCATGCAAACACTGTTGGAAAATGAATCCAGCACAGAGGGAACTGGGCCAGAGACAGGTAGTGGTAGACAGTTGGGACCTGTTCGTGACTCTGGAATTAGCTAATGCTCATTTTTGTTTGCTTGCCTAATATCATCTCTGTGTCCTTGAGTAGTTTTAGGGTCATAGAGACAGGAAATGGGATGTGTGGAGTTCCCACATAGACCCTCCACACCCTACGTACACATGCAACACCTACTCTCCAGTAAGGATCAGAGCCACAGTCGTACACTTGTTACAGTCTGTGAACCCATGTTAACACACCATTATCACACAATGCACAGCCTCCATAGGGATATCCAATAACCTCGAAGGACAGAGGGAACCTCAAGTGTTAAAGTCGAGTCCTCCTAAGCACAGAGCTCCAGGTATGATTCACAAAGAAAAGCAAACAACAAAAACCAGTTAATACACAGTGTCATCATTCAGACCAAAATAGCGTTCATCCAATCAATCAATCAATAGTGAACATCTTCACAGAATGTCCTGGATACTTTTCTCACCATACTAAGAATTAGGGAGAGCATTTCTTACCTGAGAGCCAAGCATAGAAATAAATATCTCCTAGGGTGTGCTAAGCAGTGTAGCACTCACACGTCCTCTGCAGATATTTTTAAATGTAAAATAATTTAACGAGACGAAATAAAAATTAAGCTCTACATATGATAAGCAGCCACATTCAGTTGTGTGTGCACCAGTCACAGGTGACACTTGGCTACTAAGCCAGTAGCACAGATACTGAATGTTTACATCATGGTACAAAGTGATCAGCCCAGAGCATCAAGGTGTCGCTGTTGATGGTGATTGGCTTCTCTCCCGTTTTCTCCATGCACCTGTAGGAATAAAGGTCATCGTCAAAATCGCTGCTGTCTCTTAGGTTGGCAGGCTGCCTTCAGTTGCTAAGCTATTGCAATCTATTCCCCATCGTGTGATGATCTTACAGTGTGTTTTAGTGAATATTTAGGGGTGCTGGGAAGATGACTCAATGGTGAAGCTCTTGCCGCATGAGTATCAGGCCTGAATTCAGATTCCCCATAACCCACATAAAAGCAAAGCATGGCATCGTACCTCTCTAATCCCAGGGCTCCTGTGACAAGACAGAAGACAGAGACGGGAACATCCCAGCATCTCTCAACCCTCCAGCCTGGTGCATGCACTGGTAACCAACAAGAGCCCTGGCTCAAACAAGATGGAAGATGAGGACCAATAGCTGATGCTGTCTTCTGACATCCATTAGCATACGGAGTGGGAGGGGCAAGGAGAGAGAGGCTAGAAGAATAGCTCAGTGGTGCCTCACAACTGCCTATAACTTTAGCAACAAGTGATCCAATGCCCACTTTTGGCATAAACACACACACACATACATACACACACACACACACACACACACACACACACATACACACACACACACACACACACACACACATACACACACACACATACACACACACACACACACATACACACACATACACACACACACACACACACACACACACACACACACACACACACACACACACACACACACACACACACACACACACACACACACACACATACACACACACACACATACACACACACACACACACACACACACACACACACACACACACACACACACACACACACACACACACACACACACACACACACACACACACACACACACACACACACATACACACACATACACACACACATACACACACACACACACACACACACACATACACACACATACACACACATATACACACACATACACACACACATACACACATACACACACACAGGGTGGGGGGAGGAAGAGGGAAAGAGAAAGAGGTGGGAGAGGGGTGGGGATCACAAATAGAAAGTAAAATAAGTCTTAAAAATGAAAGTGTTCTGGGGGATAAATAATGACAATCAATACAATGTATATTGTAAAGGTTGAAAGAAATACAAATAGCATTTAATATAGTAACAAAGTAGCTATGACTGAAGCCCGAAAACATATCAGAGTAAACCCACCTCCCAGGACTCGCTGCTGTCTAAAGCTTGACTTTCTCATGCCTGGAAATCTGTGGGAATCTTCCCTAACACCATATATCTATATCATGTAAGGATTTGGTCAAAATGGCAAGACATAATTTGTGTGGAGCATCATAAAACCAATCTTCCTCATCACACACATATTCATTTGTGGGTGGATGGGAACTTGTGATGCGGAGAGGATGAAGGGTGTTTGAGAGAAGCCCAAACACTTAAAATCAGACCCTGGGAACGCGGCTCTAATTCTGATTTAATGCCAGCTCTGTCAGAACCAAGCTTGCATCTACACCGCACAAATGATAATGTGTGTCTTAATGGCCTGAGCATTTTACCTCCCCGTGTTTCTTTAAATCAAATTCAGCTCCATGCCTTGCATCCTTAGAATACGATATATTTTAGTTTCACTTACAGGCGGCTGCATGAATTAGAAAAAGCCTCAAACTCAAAAGCAATCTTATCTTAATTTCTAAATTTTATTAGGAAAAAAAAAAAGAGCCATCCAGCTGCAAAGTGGTGCCGTTATTCTGATGCAAGGCACAGGTTCTGTCTCCTTTAGCCCACCCTTTTGCCTTGCAAAGACAAGAGAAGTCAGCTGAATTCCCCCAAGGGAGACCATTTTTCCTCACCTTTCTCTTTCCCGGAGAAGCATTTAATTTGGGGGTGTTAATTATACTTCTCATTGAAATTAATTTTTATTTTACTTAAGTTCTCTTGGCTCCTGTTAATATTAATCAGCTGCTGGGGCATGCGGTAAAAATATCATTAACTGATGTTTAGGGCTTTAATTTGCTTCTCTTTGATGTGGACACGGTGGGTTTTCTTTTGTATGGTACATGGTTTATAGGGGGAGACGTCGGAACCATTTTCATGACTAGTGTGAGGAAATCAGAGAACGGAATTAAAACATCCAGAACTCAGTTATAAAATCCACGGTGGTCATCATTAACGGCTGTGATCGTTGATGTTAATGATCAACTTGACAGGTTCTTCATCACCTAGGAGACCAGCCTCCGTGCACACCTGTGAGGAAGTATCTTGATTCACTTAATTGAGTTGGGAACACTCACCCGAACAGTGGGTTACGCCATTCCCTGTAATTGGGCCCCGGGCTGCATAAGAAAGAGAAAGCTTCAGGGCTGGAGAAAGGACTCTGTGGTTAAAAAGCACTTACTGTTCTTGCAGAAGACTGGAGTTCAGATCCCACCAGCACCGCTGACAGCTCACAAATGTCTCTAACTGCAGCTCTGGGAGAGCTGGCTTCCCCCTGCTGGTTTCCATGAGTACTGCACACACTTGCATTCATAAGAGACAAGGGCACATAAATGAAAATAAAATAAATATATATATATTTTAAAGACAGAAATGCAATGTGGCAAGCTGCCTCATCCTCCAGGCACCTTGACTTCTCCACCATGATGGGCTGTACCCACGTACTTCGAACCAAAACGAACCCTTCGTTGTTGAAGCTCCTTTTTGTCACGGCATTTTATAACAGTGACAGACTGGAAACGTAAGTAAGATGAAGCTCACAGTAAGCCTGGCTTTTGGAGACCTGAGAGGAAGGAATTCTTCAAGATCATACCAACAAAAGCCCCGAAATAAGGGGTTGGGGATTTAGCTCAGTGGTAGAGCGCTTGCCTAGGAAGCGCAAGGCGCTGGGTTCGGTCCCCAGCTCCGGGAAAAAAAAAAAGCCCCGAAATAGAACATCTAGTGATCTCTCCTCCTGAGGCCATTTTGGGTAAAATAAATGCATTTTTTAAAAAAATCTAGGACTGGAGAAATGGCTCAGTGGTTAAGAGCACTGACTGCTCTTTCAGAGGTCATGAGTTTCCCAGCAACCACATGGTGGCTCACAACCATCTGTAATTTGATTGGATGCCCTCTTCTGGTGTGTCTGAAGACAGGATGCTCACACACACACACACACACACACACACACACACACATACACACACACACACACACACACACCTAAAGAAAGTATCTTTTAATCTCCCAAAATGGAAACTCAAATCCCACTATGGTTAGAACAGAGAAGCCACATCATGTTGAAAGTTAAAAAAGGAAGTGCAGCCATTTTTTAAAAAAAACAAAAGCATCCACTTGGTTCCTTGGTTTGGGCTCCTGAAGTATCCCTTCCCTCCATGTCTCTCCATACCTCTCACTACAGAACTGCAGGGTGACTCTTTTTGACACATCTGCTGTGGTGTGCTGATTTGGGCCAAGAAGATGCTGTGATGAGAGCAATGTCCCACAGTACCTTCTCGGTGAGCTTTGGTCAGCCTCTTGTACTGTTCTTCAAATGTCATCTCATAGCACCGCCTTCTGGATACAACATGGCCAGCACACTCACCAACTCACAGCAGATGAAGCTGCCATCCCAGGACCCACATGAGCTCAAGTCAGCCAAAATCCCAGCAGGCATTGAGAAAAAGACCCAACCCTAACTTAGAAGCTATTGCCAGTTGATGGCCTCTGAGGGAGGGAAGATCGTTTCTCTTTGGAAATTTAAACACTGGTAGGTTTCCCATGCTCCTGAGGAAGGACCCATGCATCCATGGGCAACCTTGCATGGACTTAGTGGATTGTTGAACAAGAACAGCAGTGGCAGGAAGAGGAGGGGACGATGATAAAGTGGGGAGATGGACTTGGGAGAGACGTGGGGAAATTAGAAGTGGATGTGAGGAGTGTATATCATCATATTTGGTTGTCCCCATGCAGGAAATTCTCAATTAACTTCTAAAGTACTTCCTGCTTTTAGAGCTGGAACTAAGCTCATCTCCTGTCTGGCAAGGTGTCCAGTTGTAGCCTCTCAGCCTTGACTCTGGGTGGAAACCTAGACTTTGGAGGATGCCAGAGAAATGAGGAGGAGTGGCATATTTTGGACTCTTCCGTTGTCCCTCCATTGCCGCAGAATAAGGAACTGACCTGGAACTGTCTGGAAGGTCTTGTAATATTGGTGCACACCCTCTGCAATTCTAATACAGAGGTGGGACCAACAGGTCAGAAGGCATCCCTAGAGGCAGGACTGAGCAACAGGCCATCTATTCCTAAGATGACAAAAGACAGTTGACTGCAGCTAGGGTATGAGCAAACATCTGAAGAGAGTGTGAGTGTTCATTTCTTTTTACTTTAGTGTTACTTACATAAATATATCATTTATCAAAATTAATTGAGCTGAACACCAAACATGACAGGGTTTCTTTCTACATGTAATTTTGTGTTTTGATTTGCACTGTTTTTTTTTTTTTTTGTCCTTTGTTTCTTGTTCATTTGAGCCAGAGTCCCACTATATAGCCCTGCCTGGTCTGGAATCCCCTATGTAGTCCAGGCTGGCCTGGAACTCACAGAGATCTGCTTGCCTCTGCCTTCTAAGCACTGGGATTAAAAGCATGTACCACTGTGCCCAACACCTGTATATAATTTGCAACTGAACAGACCTTATATATCAAAAATTAAAGAAATGTATACTCAACCCCACCATTCTAAGATATTGAGTGAGATTATAAGGTGTTCAACAACACTGTTTCAAAGGAAAAATGAGCCCAGGTAGGACTGAGCTCTGGTTCTATTCATGCAGGCTAAGAACCTCCAGCTCTTGCAGCAACAGGGCACCAATCAGCTGCATGTTGATGGACTTGTGCCTTCTATGGATATGCAGATTGCTGCCAGCACAGCTGGAGTTGGTGGCCCTGTACAGAGTCCTTGACTGGGAGGAAAGAGAAGAGTGGCCATTCTCCTGAAGCCATCCTGCCAGGTTGGAGACACAGCTTAACTTTGCCTGACAGGAAGTATTGATCTGAGTTCCACCCAAAAGAAGGCTTGAAGGCTCACAGGGTAACACATGGCTTAAGGTCCCTTCTCTAAGCAGGACCCAGCATCAGTGTAAAATAGAATATGAAACAAATGGGACCCACTCAAGATGGCATCTCTGCGTGGAAAAGGTACTACCCTGAGAGTATGTCTTCTCTTGTTCCTTTTCCCTTTCTGTCATGGTACAGGGAAGATTCAGAGACCCACTTCTCTTCTTTGGACCTCAATTGTACCATCAATAAAGATGAAGGGGACAGAGTAAATAAACTCTGTGATTTCTGGGAGTCCAACTTGTCCTTGAAGGAAGAAAACTGAAGACTCTGCAGTGAGACTTAGGGACCACATCCTAGCATCCTAGCATCCCAGCATCCCAGCATCCCAGCATCCCAGCATCCCAGCATCCCAGCATCCCAGCATCCCAGCATCCCAGCATCCCAGCATCCCAGCATCCCAGCATCCCAGCACCCCAGCATCCCAGCATCCCAGCATCCCAGCATCCCAGCATCCCTGCACCCCAGCACCCCAGCATCCCAGCATCCCAGCATCCCAGCAACCCAGCATCCCAGCATCCCAGCACCCCCAGCATCCCCATCCCAGCATCCCAGCATCCCAGCATCCCAGCATCCCAGCATCCCAGCATCCCAGCATCCCAGCATCCCAGCATCCCAGCATCCCAGCATCCCAGCATCCCAGCATCCCAGCATCCCAGCATCCATCTATGTACCAGACACTGATGACTGTCCATATCCAGTCAGGAAAAGAGAGAAAAGAAGCAACATGGGCCATGGTATAAAGGCATAGAGTGAGGGTAGTCTTCTCTAGAGTCCCCCAAAGTTCATTACACATATAACTGCAAGAATAGATACTTCTAGTGACATCTGAGAGCTTACCAGGCCACCAGGTTAATGTGTGACTCTGCCTATAAGTTACTCCTGACAGCAAGTATTTAATATGTCCAATAGAAGCCATGGAAGCTCACAAGATTACCCTCTGGTACCTTCTATAAGTAGGATCCAAGACCAAATATATAATGAAATATAAAACAAACAGCAGGCGTTTGCTCATTGGATGACAGCTGCTTGAAGATCTACCCCTCCGATGGGCAGACGAAGTAGAAAAAAAAAATCTCAGTGATGGTGGTGTTTTAAGCAGCAGAAAATTCAGAGATAAGAGGACCACTAGTATCGTCTTCACATCTTCCATTCAGACAGGTCATATGAATACATACTCTCAAAATATTCCCTGGGGCTGTGGTTCCCAGACTGGTTAATGTTTAGGTAACATCTTATCACCCATCTATTGGAAAGATTTCCTAGCAATATCCACGCACACACGTGCACACATGCACAGGCATGCACACATTCAACTGAATCCATTTAATATCTCTCTCTCTCTCTCTCTCTCTCTCTCTCCCATGTGTATGTAAATGTGTATGTACACACACACACACACACATATGTGTGTGTCGTATAAGGCTGACCACTCATGATTGGATAACCTATAAAAGAGCAAACTAGAGAAAACTGATACTTCTCTCAGCAGCCATTGATCACCTATTTAAAAAAACAAACAGTCAATGTGGAGAGGAAGCAAGTGTGAATCCATTAGGAGACCCACTGCCTCTCTTGTGATTATCAGGTCAATGACCAGCAAGCATCCTTTGTTTACAACTCCTCTCTGCTAACCGCTGCTCCCCAGTTTTCACTAAGGATGCTGTGCATGGAGGACCCTGGCACAGGAGCTCTCATCCAGAGGCTGGAGGAGAAACAAAGATAGGCATTTGCATTTCAGATCTGTTCACACAGCACGTTCCACTGGAGCCTAACTCCACCATTGGGGCAGGCTCAATTCTCACCAACAGATCAGGCCGTTTAACTCAGGCATGCCTTCCAGAAAGGCATGGTTGAGAGAGAAATAAGAGGAAATTTCCATGCTGGGGACTTGCAAAATCATCCCTGTTTGGGTTACTAAATACTGCAGGAAAGCGCTTCCCGGAATAATTTGGTTTCAACAACTGCATGAAGATCTTAAGGGACCTGTGGATGAAAGCTCACAGCCGTACCTGGTGAGCGAGCACACTATGCTCAAGATAGCCCAGGAGCCCACAATTCCCAGACAGAATTAAAAGAAAAGATAATGTGCTTTTTAATTCTGCATAAACTCCCCCAAATTCTAGACAACTGCTTTATCAATCAGGAACGGTTAAAGAGATGCTATGAAAAAAAAATGGATTAAATTAAAACCAATTAAAAGAATGTGATTTGGAAGCACAAGTGTAATGAGGAAAAATCTAGAACCTGCAGGACTGGTACAATTCTGCCTCTAATTTTTGTGACCTTGAACAAACTATTAGCTTTCTCCCTGGCTTCCTATGTAAAGTGCCTGTCACTCTGGCGAGCTGGATCAAGGGTCTGAAAGAAGCCCAATGGAGCACAGCATAGCCCAGGGTTGTGTTACAGGAAGAAGAATGTGGTTGAAAGATTAATAGCCCTCCTCCTCAACTTCAAAGCTCTGTGTAAGTCTGTGAATCCAAGTGTGTCATGAGCTGTAAGGACACCAAGAAAGCAGATCCCAACATACATGGCTGTGACCATGTTGCCATTCAATGCTTAATGCGTCTGCCATTTTGCAGAAGCCCCTCCCTCTGCAGGGCAGTGGGCAATATGGCTTAGCACAGATATAGCCAATATGCAGGACTTTTCAGTCCTCATCCAAAACACAGCAAAAAGCACAGAAGAAGCCAGGAATCAGGCATGACTGTACTTCTACTCGAAGTTATTCAACCACATAATTCTTAAACCAAAAATCTTATTTGGAATTAATTATTTTGAAGGGTAGGTCCCCTGTGGATTAGTTATTCTGTGATTCGGGGATGGGAGAAAAAGTTAATAGCTTTCTAATTATATCAATTTTCCATTTTAAAAATCTGGTTCTCATTTACGAGCCTGTCAAGGGATTATCAAGCTACTTGGTCTTTGCTCTTAATTCAGAGAGCAAGAATAAATTAGTGCAGAGAATAAGGTCTTACTCCCTTAAATTACTACCTTGCAAGTTGGAGCAATTAAACTCATTTACTTTTATTGAAGTTGTTAATAAACCCATTTATCAGAAATCTGACTATCTATGAAGGATTCAGGAGTTTTCGGGAACTAACCCAAAGAAGACTGGACACCTGACTAACATTACCAGTTGCACATGAGATCAAAAACTAAAATGAATGCATTAATCTCAAATATTCCAAGTTTAAATTCCTGGTCAGTTAAGATTATAAATCTACATTTTTTAAGGATTTATTCATTTTTACTTTATGTGTATAAATGTTTTGTCTACTTGTATGTGCACCATGTGTGTGCAATACCCATAGAAACCAGAAGAGGACATCAGTTCCTCTAAAGTAGGAGTCACAGAAGGTTGTAAGCTACCGTGTGGGTGCTGGGAACTGAACCCAGGCCTCTAAAAGAACAACCAATGCCATGAACCACCAAGCAGTCTCTCAGGCTCCAAATCTTTATTTTCAACATATTTAAAATGTTGGCCAATCATCACTTGTGTGGACAAATATCACAGTGTTTCCTGTATCTGCTGATGGGCTCTTTTTTTCTCTGTAGTCCCCAATCATCATCACTTATTTATCTAATGTAGAGCAGGGCATGCTATGCTGGAGGGAGGGGTTTCCCATGACTTGAGAGAGATGAATGGCGATTCCTCCAACCCCAGCTCAACTGTATCTGTAGCTTTTAATTAGGGGTTAAAGTCAGCCTCATCTGGAATGGGCAAAGGGGGTGTATACCTGTCTGCAGGAGTGCACCTATATAAGGATTTGATATTCTCCTCATTACTATAACAAAACGCCTGACAGAAACGACTTTAAGGAGTGGGGGAGGGCAAGTATTTTTGGCTCATGGTTTCATTGAAGAAATGATGATGGTGGACCCTGAAACAGTTCATTGCAATGCACCTACAACCAGAAAACAAAGAGACTGCCACTAGTACCCTTCTAGTTTTATTTCCTCCCTCCTTCCCTTCCTTCCTTCCTTCCTTCCTTTTATTTTTTCATTTTTATTTTTTATTTATTTCTTTTTTTATTCAGTCCAAGACCCCAGACCATGAAACAGTGCCACCAAATTCAAGTTGTACCTTCGCTTCTTTGGGGAAATCTTCATAGATATGTGACTCCTAAATGATCTAATCCACCCTAGTTGACCATGACATTTAACATTCATAGCATGCATAGTTGTATGTGCCCTCATACATGTGCAAGTGGACAGATTATACACATGGAAAAATGAAGAACAAACTTGGCAAACAATAGTTCTAATTTCTGCCACCATAAAATACCCTGGGAGGGGAGAGCAATCTGGGGGAGAAACATGTCTATTTTAGCTTACAATTCTAGGTTACAGCCAATTAAGATAGGGAAGTCAAGACAGAAACATTGAACATCTACTCACACCACATCTGCAATCAAGAGCAGAGAGAGATCAATTCAAGGATGTCCATTTGCTTGCTGGTTCCCAGCCTAGTTTTTTTCTATTCTTCTCCAGTTCTGGATCCTCTGCCTAAGGAATGGTGCTGCCCACAGTGGACTGGTTCTTCTCACACCAAGTAACTTGATTACAACAGTCCCCAACAGACATACCCTCAGACCAACCCAGTGTTCTTAACTCTGACTGACACTCTTCCCAATGATACTATGTCGAGAAATGTCAGCACTTAAAGCTAACCAGTACAGGTGATTATCAGAAGAATCCTGGGATAGGGGTTTTGTTTCCTTCATTTTTTATTTCAAGCTGCAGATAAACCTTAGCTGAGAAGTATCCCTATCAAATTTTGCTCTGATTTATTGTTTCCCCTTCTTTGGCTCTTCCACATAGTTACCTCAGCAATGACACAATGAAACATGACAGGACACAGTGACATGTCTCACACACTCCACAAATATTTATTGAGACCTGGATCTGCCCAAGCACTGCTTGAGATTTGGGAGGCGCAATGAATCAAACATCTCTGCTGTCACGGGCATCGCTTCATCATGGAGTAGGCTGCAGCCTGCACAATAAACAGATGGGTGTGTGTCAGGCCTGGAAGTGGAACGTGCTATACGGGATTGCAGTGTTAGTAGCTGAGAGTCTTTACAAAGAGGAGCTAGTATTGGTGTGGTGGTGTATTGGTCCGGGTTCTCTAAGGAACAAAACCAAATGAACGTGGAGGGATTGTAAGATTGGCTTGCCCTATGAGGATGGCATATCCCCACAGTGGCTTTCCGCATAAGAGAAACCGAGAGCCCAGTAGTCGCTCAATCCATAGGCTGGATGTCTCAGCTATCCCTAGGTGGTAGGAAGGAAGGGTTGGAGGATTCCCAGAGAGCTGCTGGTCTTCAAAAACAACAGGCACTCACCAGCAGGATGCAAAGGCAAGCAAGCAGCACTGCATTCTCCACAGACATCTTCATTCGTAGGCTGCTTCTAGAAGGTGCCAGAAGGTGTTTCTATGGGAGAGATCCTCCTTCCTGCAATAAGTTCCTTCTGGAAATGCTCTTGCAGAGATGTCAAGAGGCATGTGTCTTAGATGATTCCAGACAAACACACATACATACAGAGAGGTGGGTATAGGTATATAGATATAAATGTTAGAGATAGTGATATAGATAGAAATACATATATAATATATATGTATGTACATACATGCATACATACATATATACATACATACATACATACATATCTCTGGGTTTCTGTATAAATGCGAGTTTTCAACTCTTTGGTTTACATGTCAGAGGACCCAACTGCATATATATATATATATATATATATATATATATATATATATATATAGTGAATTTATACTTAGTTTTGTGAGAAATCACGAAACCACCTCGCATAGTGTCTGGATCCCTTTTTTATTTCCTCCCTCAATGAATGAGAATTATTGCTACCCTACATCCTCATCAGCATTTGAGGGAAACCATAACATTTTTAAATACTGTAAATGCATTTATTATTTGACACATCTCTCAGTACATTTGTTTCTCTCTATGGTCTTTGTCCTTCGCCTGAATACTCTGATTTTTTTTCACACCAAAACAAATTTATAATACAATTTCCTATGCGAAAAGAAAACAAGTCAATTTGGCTTACTGTACCGTGACTGGCGGGAATGTGCACGGGCTTGTGTTTGCTTTTGGCACTGTTTCTAATCTAGACAGGATCCGTCTCCAGAACCCATTATTTGAACTATCATACAAATTCTAGGATTATTGTCAAATCAAGGCAAAGCACTCTCAAGTCAATTCAAGTCTTTCCAATAGATTTTGAAAATGGGGAAGAGTTTTTCTACACACGGCTGCTAGCCGCGTTCATTGCCAGTCTCCGGGATTGTTCTTACGACTTATTTCAGAAGCAGGGTGTGGGGGGAAATTAAGGCTGAGATGTATCTAGGAAGACAGACTGTCTTAACTCAGAGCAAGGAATAAAGCCCTGTGAACATTGAACATTATGCCTTTACTGCCTTTAGAAGGAATAAATTTTACTGGCACATTAAGAGACCAATGAGCTATGCTATTGCCTCTGTCTGGAGTCTCCCTCTTCCCAAATTTCTAAAGCCGGCTCCTTATTATTAACATTTCTGGCCATATCTGGAGCAGGAGTTCTTACCATCTTCTTTACAATAACCAGTCCCAATTTAATTAACTGTTAATTAAGTTACATGATTGTATTAGCCTGGTAAGAATGTAACTAGCCTCAGATGTCCCCAGTGTCTTTAATTTTTTTCTTGTATACACATGTGTGATTTCATGTATGTGTGTGTATATATATATATTTATATACATATATGTATAGACATTTATGGATATGCACAACCATGTGTACACTTTCCTCCGTGAGCAAATGCCTTGTACGATAGAACAGAGGCTAGGAATACAATGAGCTTGTCCTGGTGACATAATGAACTATCCCAGAGCCACTACACAAAAATA
Source organism: Rattus rattus (assembly GCF_011064425.1). Classification (NCBI taxonomy): domain Eukaryota; kingdom Metazoa; phylum Chordata; class Mammalia; order Rodentia; family Muridae; genus Rattus; species Rattus rattus. The sequence goes on from NC_046169.1 coordinate 27,759,439, forward strand.
TAACATTTGATCATTACTGTATTCGGTTCATGGAATTTTGGTGTTTAACATTAACATGTGGGCTCTTACTGCTTGATAATAATAACTTAAATGTGGCTCATTTCACCCAAGGAAAAAAAATTAACATTGAGAATTTTCTGAAGCACAAATGTTTTTTCTCCACAGAAGGAATAGGAATTTTCCTCTCCCACAAATGACACGAGCAATTTAGAAAATGATTTAAAAGAAAGGGGGCATCTTACAATATTGCCAATAACAGTTAGCAAATCTCATTAATGAGATACACTGATGGGGAAATCACTACAATTCTACTTTGCAGCAAAATACTGTAATTAAGCCATTGTGTGTCTGTGTTATTTAGCAAATGAATAATTGTACCGTGCCCTTGAGACTTACTGCTACTTTGGAGCATCAGGCTAATATCCTTGCTGTCTTGTCTGGAGCTCACTTAATGAGCAATAGATTCTGAGCCATGTCCAAGGCAATTGACTACTTTATACACACTAACAGCCCAACAACAGAAAAGACCCAGTGCGTTGAAAGCTGTAACACACTGATACAGATTTAAATTATATTTAACTCTTAAAAGGAGATGTTGTTAATTTGGAAAGGGTCACTGGACATCTTGTATCTCCAAGACTTTCTGCTGATCTAAGGATCTAAGAATATCACAGTTCTGAGGCTGGGGAAAGTATTTACGAAGAAGTCATGAAACCAACCTGGAAAAATAACAATGTTACTGTCTGCCAATGTCTGGCCTTACTGCATAACTTCCTCGCTTTCTCCACTCCAAAATGACTCTATCAGGGAGACACCTGACATGCTTGGCTGGGGGAAATAAAAGAAGCAAGGAGTATCTAGTGCTTCAAAAACTCAAGCAGGAGCATTGCAAACTCAGGGCCAAGTAGGAGAATGCAGAGATGGCTCAGAAGGTAAAAACATTTGCCACCAAGATAACAACCTGTGTTCTAGTCTCTGAGACCCACAAGGAGAAAGGAGAGAACTGAGTCGTGAAGGTCATCCCCTGACCTCCACGTGTGCATCATGGCATGCATGGGCATGCAAGTTTCACACATGATAAATTAAAAAATGAATGTCTTTTCAAAAATATTTATCTTATTGTTTTTAATTACACATAGGCATGTGTCTCTGCTCGTTGGTATGTGCATGTGAACAAAGATGTCCATGGAGGCCAAAGGCATCAGATTTCCTGCCCCTGGGTGTTAGAGATGGTTATGAGCCTCCTGACGTGGGTGTGGGGAATGGAGTCCTCTGTGAAAGTAGCATGAGCTTTCAACTGCCGAACCATCACTCTAGACTCATAAACAAATGTAATAATGATAAAAGAAAAAAAGAAAGGAAGGAAAGAACGAGAAAGAAGGGAGGAGAGGGAAGAAGGAGGGAGGGAGTGGAGTGGAGGGTGCAGCTAGGGAACAGTGAGTTCCAGGCTAGTCTGGGCTACGTGCTGAGACCCAAGGCGGGGGAGGGGGAGGGATAGAGGGAGAGGGAGAGAGGAGGGGTTGGGATGAGACATCTTTGCAGCTGTCCATAGTTCCTTTTCCTTCTTGCTCATCTGGAATGTCCTGAGGTCAGAAGAAGGGCAAATAGCCTTAGGTTCTGCTTTGGAAGTAGAGGGATGGTGGTCTGATCTTTTAATAAAGCTAAACTTGGATTTCACTAAAGTCATCTTCCAGCTCTTTACTGAACTACCTGAGGCTGGGCAACAGGCAGTTTGGCCAGGAAAAAAAGACTTTTCCTTCAAAGCCCATGCATAATAACACCACCCCTGTGAGTCCCAGCTAGCAGAGCAACTTTAGCAACATCCACTATGGGGTGTGTAAGCCCCCTGCCTTCCATGTCTAGTGATTTGAGCCCAGAGTAGGGTTCTTATCTCAGCAAGCACAGTAGGTCTGGCTAGATTTGAACCACTCACCCACGCCAGGTACCCAAGACCAAAATATCATTTCCTTATGATGCTGCTTCACCATGTTGTTATAACTAAAGTAAGAAGTTAAGCATGGAGCCCTGTAAGGTTTGGCTACCCTCATTCAGACACAAGGCTAGCACAGAGACATGGAAGGCAGGAATGCAGTTACAATTCCAGGTTATATTTCCCCATAGCAGGGGAATCATAGCAGCAGTGGCTTCACACAACTGGTCACATGATGTCCAGAGTCAAGATGAAAAAGGGATAAATTAATGCTTGCATGGCAGTGTGCTCAGCTCACTTTATGCACTAGGGATTGGTACCACCCACAGTAGGCAAGTCTTCCAACAATAGGCCCTTATAAGACAAATGCTCTGTGACTCAGACCCCACCTCTATAGTGAGTTTGAGGATGTTGGAAGCAGAAGTAAATTGAAATCAATAGTACTGGTTTGAGGGTAGCTTCTGACTAGCTTTTACTGGCTCATGCTTGCAGGGCTCTGATGCACGGAGCTCTGGGTTGCACAAGACCATCCATATAGGCTTGGTGCAGAGGTCTTGCCTCCCACACTAAAGAAATCCAAGGAGACTCCTGAAAGAGATGAGATCCACCCTTCCAGGTGACATGCCCCTGTAGCACAAGGGGACTCTCTCCTCCAGAGAATTTCAACATGCTGTGCTAAGGCCTCTGGGTGTTGTATGGCTAGAGTTAGTCTTATGCATAACAAACAGATACTGAGCTTAGTTCTAAAAGATATACAAAGCATGAAGCTGCTACATGAAAATATGTTTATTTCAGTTGGCATTAGAAAGGAAAGAGCCTTGAGTTTGGTACCAGCAGCCTTTTCTCTCAGTTGGGATTAGCCTACCGTGAAATAAGCAATAGAGAGTTAATAGACAGGGACTCTCTTGTATAGGCATCCCTACAATCGTTCCTTTTCATTGTCACCTTGACACAATCTAGAATCACTTTGCAGGGACTCTCAGTAATGGGTTGCCTAGATTAGGTTGGCCTGTAGGCATGTCTGTAGGAGGATATTTTGATTGAGTTCATTGAGGTTGGAAGACTTGCCCACTGTGGGTGGTACCAATCCCTAGTGCACAAAGTGAGCTGAGCACACTGCTGTGTATGCATTAATTTGTCCCACTTTCATCTTGACTCTGGACATCATGTGACCAATTCTCTGAAGCCACTGCTGCTATGATTCCCCTGCTACGGTGAAATATAACCTGGAATTGTGAGCTGAAATAAACCCCTTTTTACTTAAGTTACTTTGGTCAAGGCATTTGATCTTGGCACCAGTAAACTAAGACACTCCCCTAAACCATATATATGTGAATCTTCATTGTCTAGTCTCTTCTATTTAGGGTCAAAGCACCATGGGGAATGAAATTGAAAACCATCAAATGAGACAGATAGCAGGGCTTACTCAACTGTCATGGCTCCTGCTGCCGTACCCACTCCCAACGTTCCCCCTACCATAATGGACTCATCCCTTTGGAACTTTAAGCCAAACCAAACTCCTTCTGTAAGTCACCTGGGTCCTGATGTCTTACCATAGCAACAGAAAGTAACTAGTACAGTGTACCATGGGAAACCTGTAACCTGTAACTCTAAGTATCAGGGCCTATTAAATACCATCACTCTCCAATCTTCAAAAACGGGCTTCGTTCTTAGATTGTCTCACCAAAGCACTCAGAATGGAATTGAATCTCAAAGAGTTTCACCCCCCCAAGTGTGTATAAGACAACAATAAAACAACCTACTATTAAACCTGCCTTCGAATATACCATATGTAATTTACCAGATGTAAATTGCCTAGTGCACGCCAAAGGCTAATGCCTCCTTGCCCTAAGGAGAAGGTAAGTAGCTAGCTTGTTTATGAAACTCACTGGGTGCTAAGAAAGAAAAAAATCTGAAAACCCAGGTGTGGATAAAAGATAGATGAGGCCTGCCTCCAACTGCAGAGACAAGGAATTTGAAACACAGGAGACATAGGTTGTTGGACAAGAACTAGTGTGGGTGACTTGCAGTACCCTTCACCTCAAGTGACAGGGGAGAATTTTATAGACTCGGAGTCTCATATCCCAACTAAAGAAAGGAAGTCTTCCTGGATCCCTGCTGCCCTCAGAGACCAGGGAGATACCTTTTAAAAACATACCTGCAGGTTGAAAGGCATATCGCCCTCTAGGAAGACACCATGGGTTGTGACACACTGACATCTAAGATAGGGGATGCCTGATTGTTAACTTAGACAGCTGGGAACTCTCTGAGTTCATAGAAACTAGAGAGACAGTTCAGTGGACAAAGAGCTTGCTACCTGGACATGAGGTCTGAAGTTCAGATCCCCAGAAACTGTGTAAATATGGGGCGTACATCTCAGCCTACTTGCAATTCCAGCCTCAGAAGATGACGATGGTATTCTCACAGCAAGCTGACCAGAAACACTGGCCATGCTGGCAAGCTCTTGGCTCTTGGTTTGATTGAGGAGATCCTGCCTGGAAGAGTGATCCCGGGTGGTTGCCAGCATCAGATATGAGTCTCCATATTTGCATGCACAAACACATACAAACGCACGCGCATACACATGCATGCACGCAGACATGTACACACTCACATGCATGCACATACACATGCATACACACAAAGACATGCACACACACATGAATGCACACACACACACACACACACACACACACACACACACACGCATACGCACACAAAAACAGGACAAAATGGAGGGGAGAAAATGTACTTCTACCCGTAAGGATTTCTCTGTGCTTTTAGTCTTTATCTTCCTTCCTTTTTCAATTCCCAGAGCAAGTGAGGGGAATAAAACAAGAGCCCCAGGAATTTTGCTTTGTTTTTAATTGGTGTATATTCACTGTACATGATCCTGGGTTTTATACGGACATTTTCATATGCATATATAACGTATTTTGGCCATATTTTACAACCCCATCTTCCTTTTTATTCCACGGGTATAATAATCTCCGGTTGCATCTATTTCCCTGAAGACGACATAACTTTATCCTCCCTTGTGGCTGAATAAAATTCCATCGTCTATCTACATCACATTTCCTTTATCCGTTCATCCATTGGTGGACACCTAGGTTGATTCTTTAGCTTGGCCTTTGAGAACATGGCTGCAATAAACATGAACCTGGAAAGATCTCTAGTGTGTGAGGTTGGGGTCCTTTAGATAAATTCCCAGGAGAGGGATAGCGGGTCGTGTGATCTATTTTTAGTTTCCTGAAGAACCTCCACACAGATTTCTGTCATGTCTAATATCCTGGGTGTTCTCATTCCAGTCCTCTGCTCAGAGCTGGCACTGCCAGACCACAGGTGTTGCCCGGGGTGACTCCTCTCACCTTCTGACTCTCGAAGTCCATGAGTTGGAAGGTCCTACTCTCTGAACAGCTAGAGACACATAGAAGGTTCTAGCAATATAGATGCTTCTCATGAGATAATCATAAACATCCTTTCAGGCATACAACAAGCCTAACTCTTCTAGTTTCCTTTCTAATGCTAAGACAGACATCATAAGCATAAACAACTTTGGGAAGGAAAGGGTTCGTTTAGCTTACACTTCCAGGTCACAGACAACACTGGGTCAGGACAGGAACCAAAGTAGTAATTTGAAGCAGAAACCATGGAGGAATGCTGCTTGCTGGCTCACTCGAAGACTTATGCTTTCCTATTCAGCCCAGGACAACCTGCCTAGGGAATGGTGCTCCCCACAGTGGGCATGGTCTTCCTTCATTAACAACCAAGACAATCCCCCACAGACATACTCACAGGCCAATCCGATGTATAATGCCTCAATTGCAGCCCTCCTCTCAGATGTATTAGGCTGTGTTGAGCTGACATCAAGTGTATTTAAATTCCATCTATACATAGCTTTCAAATTACACTTAAATCTGACTTTCACAATGAACTCTGGACTTGTATGCCCACCTGTCTCCCTAATGTTTCTATCCTGGTGTCTTGTCAGCCTATCAGGTTTTAAATGGACTTCTGCATTTCCTTCCCTGAATAAGATGATCAGCATTTTCTCCTCTAATAAATAAGCTTTCTCTTCTTCCCGTCACGCCGGTCAAGTTCATGGAGTCACGTCTAAGCCCTTTCCTCTTCCACCCTCTATAGATGGTCAGCTGCTCCTGGCAGCCCTCTGCACAGTGGCATCCACATTCTGAACACATTCCCTTCACCTAAACCACCAGAGCCCTCTTCCAGGAGGGCAATTTGGAAGAAAAAGGGTTTGAAACTCAACATGTGAGCAAAGCTTTGGGCAAAAAATGGCTCCAATTCCCTCTGCTTTATGGTTTTGTTTTTTTTTTCCTCTCAGAGAAATCAAGTCCACACCTGTGTCAGAAATGAAATCTGCGCACTGCAAGAAAGGGCATGTCTGCATTGAGATTGCAGGAGGAGTATGGAAGCAAAAACAAATTGCTTGTGCCTTTACTTCAATAATGAATAAGGACAACATTTGAGACTCAGATTTGCATTTTGCTGCGAGTGACGAGCCTCCATGTGCTGTGAGATGTAACCTGGAAAGCTAAGAGACTGTCAGAAATAGCCAAGGACTAGACTTTAAATGGGTTTGGCGCCTTCATCCCCTTCTCTTTGGAAAGAAGAAGTGAGAAGAAGTGAGAGTTGAACACATGGTAGATATGTAATATTTACCAAGAACCTTCTATACATACAAGAGGAGATTTTTCTGGACTTGTGAAGTTATGTTCATATCCGGACTTCACCCCCTGTGCTTCTCTGAGCCTCTGACTGTTCCTTTATAGACATAGCTGAAACTGTTGGCTGCACTTGAGTGTGTATGTGTGTTTTGTTTTGTTTTGTTTTGTTTTGCATGGATTTCCGAGTCAACGGGATCAGCGGCTGGAAAACTATTGCTGATGGACCAGACCTGCTACCTCTTGTTTGCGTAAATAGTTAGGCTGGCATGGTTGTGCCTGTTGACTTTCCTCTTGCGTCAGTGCGCACTCATGCACACCGTGGTTGTTGAGTTACCACTGGCTGGTTATAGAGGCTTAAAGTATTTACTCTCTAGCCTCTAAAATAAGAACTCTGTCAACCCCTGATGTCTAGCATTGGACCTGCTACATACAAAGAGCTCGGTGTCTGGGCTAGGATTTGAAGGATGAACCATTCGTCTTTGGGTTTAGATGCTGTTTGTCCACGACTCTCTTGTTGGTTTTATTTTTATTTATTTTACTTTATATTTTATTTGGTTCTGTTTGTTTGGTTTGGTTTTATCTGCAAAGGGTATCTGAGGAAAAGCATTCAAAAGAACCGGATGGATGAAAGCAGCAGAAATTACTCTGGCCATCAAATGCCAGTTTTATGTTCCTCAAATATAAAGAAAAAGAAGTGTATAGAGCACAATACCAACTGACTTTCACAAGGCTCTTCGACAACTTACTCAGATATAGCTCGTTAGTCACATGAGAAACCAAACCCAGAATTCATCCACACTTACCTACAGTCTCCACAAGATCCGTCTTTGGGGGTAGCCCCACAATGCTAAGCCTCAGTGATTCTTTTTTGCAACCTTCTATCCAAATTTATACATTGGAGCTTCCTTCCCAGTGGGATGGTATTTGGTGGAACCTTTGTGAAGGGACAAGATTAGGGCTTTATAAAAGCCACCCCCAGAGAGTTCCCTGGTCCCCTGGGCCATATGAAGACATAGAGAAAGATGACTGTCTCTGAACCAGGAAGCAGTCAGTCAACAGATGCCAAGAATCCTGGCCCCTTGACCTTAGACTTTCCCACTATAAGGGTGAAATGTAGATTCCTTTAACTCTAAAATACTCGAATAATTGGATTCTAGAATACAGTCCCAAAAAACTGGGATGGCTCACTACTGTTAAATGTTTTAAAAAGAAAAGGCTGGGCCTGAGGAAGACAGCCCAGGGTGTAAGAACACATGCTGTTTTTGCAAAGGATATGACTTCGGTTCCTTGCACACTCATCGGGCAGCTAACACAAGCTTCAGGGGATCTGGCGCCCTCCTCTGGCTTCTGTGGGCACTATAGGCACACACATGCAACACACATGGATTTTTTTTTTAATGAAAATTAAAAAGAAAAAAGGAAAATATTGACCTGTTATTGAGGATGGGTCAAAGTTAACACAGAAATAACATACAAGGTGGGTTTCATAGAGAATAATAACCCAAAAGTCATCCCTTAAGTGTTGACATTTATAAAACATTCCTGATGGTAACAGTAGGGATGCAAATCGATCCATTCTTATCGTAACGTACAAAGCTTAAGTCCAAGTGGATCAGGGACCTCCACATCAAACCAGATACACTCAAACTAGTAGAAGAAAAAGTGGGGAAGAGTCTTGAACACATGGGCACTGGGGGAAATTTCCTGATCAAAACACCAATGACTCATGTTCTAAGATCAAGAATCGACAAATGGGACCTCATAAAACTGCAAAAGTTCTGTAAGGCAAAGACACTGTCATTAGGACAAAATGGCAACCAACGGATTAGGAAAGGATCTTTACCAATTCTACATCAGATAGAGGGCTAATATCCAAAATATACAAAATCTCAAGAAGTTAGACTTCAGAGAGCCAAATAACCCTATTTAAAAATGAGGTATAGAGCTAAACAAAACATTCTTAGCTCAGGATTATTGAACTGCCAAAAAGCACCTAAAGAAATGTTCAACATCCTTAGTCATCAGGGAAATGAAAATCAAAACAACCCTGAGATTCCACCTCACACCAGTCAGATGGCTAAGATAAAAAACTCAGGTGACCGCAGATGCTGGCGAGGATGTGGAGAAAGAGGAACACTCCTCCATTGTTGGTGGGATTGCAAACTGGTACCACTGCTCTGGAAATCACTCTGGAGGTTCCTCAGAAAATTGAACATACCACTACCTGAGGACCCAGCTATACCTCTCTTGGGCATATACCCAAAAGATGCTCCATCATACAACAAAGACACATGCTCCACTATGTTCATAGCAGCCTTATTTATAAGAGCAAGAAGCTGGAAAGAACCCAGATGCCCTTCAACAGAGGAATGGATACAGAAAATGTGGTACGTCTACACAATGGAGTACTACTCAGCTATCAAAAACAATGACTTCATGAAATTCATAGGCAAATGGAATGAACTAGAAAATATCATCCTGAGTGAGGTTACTCAATCACAGAAAAACACACTTGGTATGCACTCATTGATAAGTGGATATTAGCCAAAAAGTTCTAATTGCCCAAGACGCAATCCGCAGACCACAGGAAGCTCAAGAAGAATGACCAAAATGCGGATGCTCCCACTCCTTCCTAAAAGGGGGGAAAATATCCATAGGAGGGGATATGGAAGCAAAGTTTAGAGCAGCAACTCAAGGAATGGCCATTCAGAGCCTGTCCCACATGTGGCCCATATATATACAGCCACCAAAACTAGATAAGATGGATGAAGCTAGAAAATGCATGCTGAAAGGGACTGGATATAGATCTCTCCTGAGAGACACATCCAGAGCATGTCCAATACAAACGTCAATGCTAGCAGCAAACCACCGAACTGAGAACAGAACCCCCTTGGGGGGAATTAGAGGAAGGATTGAAAGAGGTGAAGGAGCTTACAACCCCATAAAAACAACAAACTGCTAACCAACCAGAGCTTCCATGGACTAAACCACTACCAAAAGACTATATATGGACTGACCCAGGGCTCCAACTGCATATGTAGCAGAGAATAGCCTTGTTGGGACACCAGTGGAAGGGGAAGCCCTTGGTCCTGCCAAGGTTGGACCCCAGTGCAGGGGAATATGGGGGGCAGTAAGGGGGATGTATAGGGGGAATAACTGCATGGGGGAGGGGGAGGGGGGGAGGAGGCTTATGGACAGGAAACCGGGAAGGGGAATAACATTTGAAATGTAGAAATATATCTAATAAAAATTTTTTTAAAGAAAGGAAGGAAGGAAGGGAGGGAGGGAGAGGGGGAGAGAGAGAGAAAGAGAGAAAGAAAGAAAGAAAGAAAGAAAGAAAGAAAGAAAGAAAGAAAGAAAGAAAGAAAGAAAGAAAGAAAGAAAGAAAAGAAAGAAAGGGAACTGGTCATAAGTTGGCACTGTGTTGTATATTTTTGTGGTTCAACACTATGAAGGAACAGGCCAGCATCACAGCAGAACAACTCTGAAGGAAGCTGGAGACAAAGGACAGGGATCAGAGGGTTTCACTGCAGCGCATCACGGGTCCCGCGGAGAGAAGGGGGCGGGGCGTGTACAAACTGGCCGAGCAGATTAGCTAAGCCCCATTCCAAGCTCATCTGCTTCGCAGTCTCCCTAGCTCAACGTGAAATAAAAGCTTCCTTTGGTTCCGTGGCAGACAGCGAGGAAATCAAAGTGTGGGAAGCTTAATGAGTTTTTTTAAAAAAAGGGTTAAAAACCCAAAGATGCTAAAATCCCACCAGACACAGAATAGATGTAAGTAATGAGAGACTCTCCCAGCTCAGATTTCACCCATGTAATTATGTCTGTCCCGGTGTCTTAGTTTCACTGATGCTGCATTTTTTTGTATGGATGCTGAATCTCATCAGAAATTTAATAAAAGCAAATAATGAGAGATTCGGTCTGTTTAGTTATCGTCTATGTAATTATGTCTGTCTCGGAATCTTACTTTTGCTGGGTTTTTTTTTTTTTTTTTTTGGCATAGTGTTCAAATTTTAATTGCGTAAGAACTGATATGTCTCAAATCAATCAAGACATAATCACGGCCTCCCTTCAATTGCTTAGGATCTCTCCTGGATTAATTAATGCGTGCAAATAGGAATTCGCAAGAGATTGGGTTCAGATTTCTGAATGCAACAGCACCCTCAAACAGAACTTGGTTGTCTTAATTCCATCTCCAAAGGGAGTCTGGAGAAGAGGAACTGTGTGGTCTCCTTAAGGAGTCTATATCAAGGTTTTGTTAGTCTTCTACATAAATATAAATAATAATAATAATAATAATAATAATAATAATAATAATAATAATAATAATAATAATAATAATGTTTTTCTCTTTGCCTGGCCACTGTGCTTGTCATTGAGTCTCTGCTCCCATGTCATTGAGTCCTGGCTCTGGATGAGGGATTTTAGTCCCATGAGAAGATATTTTCTCAAGAAAATGGTTTCTAGGGACACGAATAAAAATCACTGAAGAAGCAAGGGCCATCCACAGTGTCCACCTATCCTCCAGGTGGCTGCTCTTCCTCTGCCAACCTTTCTGGGAGGCCTCCGCTGCTCCCTTTCTTCTTGCTACAAAACTCAATGCACAGCTTAGACCTTCCTCACCTCCACATTTCCACGATGACGATTCTTCCGCGTATTCAAAATGAAGAGGAGTTTTTCTCTATCTTTTTCACAGAGCCCATCGAGTCCTTCCTCGGTACTTTTATAATAAGAAAACTATTTTCCTTCCACCTTTGTTTTATTGTTAGTTTGGATGATTTATCTTTTTCCTTTTGCTTTTTATTATTTCTTTTATTCTTTGAGATTATAATATAATTACATGATTTCCCCCTTCCCTTTCTCTCTCCAAACCCTCTCATATAGCCCCTTTCAAACCTCCTTTTCAAGTATATATTATTATATATTATATATATGTATTATATATATTATAGTATGTATGTTGAGATATATAGTGTGTGTTGATATATATGAACAATATATTCACACATATATTGTATATGTATGTATAAATATATGTATACATATATACATGTATCCATGTATATGTATATATAATATGTATGTGTATATATATGCACACATAAATATAGCATGTAAAGTCTGTATACTGTTACTTGTATGTATGGTTACATCTACAGTACCTATGACCCATAACAATGACCAGCATGACAGGATAGCCCTAAGGGTGCAGCAGTGACATCATACACACATTAATGATATCCAACAGCTCTCTAGTGGGTCATAAGACCTATTCAAACAGAAAGAAATCATGCTTGCTACTGTAAACAAACATAACCGGTGAAATCATGGATCTTGATGAAGAATTTGCCGCCACCTCTTTACCTAACAACATTCTCAATAGCTGTCCTTATACCACAGACATGTGCAATCTTCACCCCTCATCAAGGAGACTGCCTATGCGATGGACAGAAACCATTACTGAAAGCCACAACCAATCAAAATGCATGGTTGTGGAACCCAGTCTAAATGGAGACATCTATAAAGCACTCCAGCACCGAAGCCTCGGGAAACACTAAAGAAGGGAATATCAGAAGATCATAGGACCCAGAGGATTAGGGAGTTTGCTTGAAATTATGCCTCCTAGGAATGTCAGAATTTACACCCATAATGTCTTACTAGTGCCTGAACAATATGAACAAGGACGATGACAATCATATTTCTTTAATTTTTTCGCATATATTAATTTTACACAGAACCCAGTCATATGATGATTTCTTATACGATCATATATTAAATAATGAACATATTTGCCCCAAACCCTGAACCTCCCTTTCTCTTCCTCCCTCCCTTTAGTCTCTGCTCCCCAGACAATAATGTGTCTATTTTCATGTCATATAGAGATATATGATTTTATATGTAAATATAAACAGAATCCACAATATCTGTTTTTCTGAAACTGGTTTGATTCATTTAATATAATAGTCTCCAGTCACATTCATTTTTCTGCAAATGACATAATTTCATTCTCCTTTTAAATTTTAGTTTAGATTTGCATTGTTTTGACTCTGTGTGTGTGTGTGTGTGTGTGAGTGTCTGTGTGTGTGTGCACCATGTGCATGCACTGCCTAATGAGGCCAGAAAAAGACAGAAAATCCCTAGGAACTGGTGTTACAGACAGTCGGGAACTGCTATGTAGATTCTTGGAGTCTTTTGGGTAAACGCTAAGTAATATAATTCCAATTTGTCTAAATAAATGATAAAATGGACATTTTTAATTTTAATACATCAAAACTTAAGCATCTTTTTAAAAAAATAGTCCTTGCAGTCATTTCATATGTCATATTAAAACTCTAGCCTACCTATGGAGGACAGAATTCAGGCTCTATAGTCTGTGTGGTGCTGTGCAGAAGAACATTTTTTTTTTGTTTTATTGGATATTTATTTACATTTCGAATCTTATCCCCGGTCATGCATATGTTTTAATCCCGTGAGCCCAAGCCTCTCCTCTCATTTGACAACCCATTCCAGGAAAACCAGTCAGCAGGTAATCATTCATTTAAATGTGAGTTTAAAAAAAAATATTAGCCAAAAGAAACGTCGTTTAAAAAAGAAAGGTGTGTTTCTGACCTCCCACGGGAGTCCAGAAGGAAATTTATTTATTTAACTTTCTGCGTCTGGGTGTTTCACCTGAGTGTATGCCTGTACTGTGTCTGCATGCCTGGTACGACCAGAAGTCAGAAGAGGGTATCAGATCCTTACAGCTGGAGTTACAGACTTTTATCAGATACCATGTGGGTGCTGGAAACTAAGCCAGGCTCCTCTGTGCTCTTAACCACTGAGCCACGTCTCCAGTCTCAAATAACTACTTAGAAAAAGAAAAAGATGTTCCTGTCAGTAGGGTACTCCTCCCCTCTCCTTCAGAGACTGAGGCCCTCATCCATCCGACAATAGAGAATGCTGGCATCTTCATCCCAGAGTTCCCATCTCTCTGAAAGATGGCAAAGAAATCTCTCTCCTTTGCAAATTACCCAGCCAAGGATATTCCGAGCATCCCGGATTGGATTAAGACCATCTTGTAATGACGCGATTGTGTTACTAAATGAACTGCCTTTGTGTATCCAGCAGGAGAGTTGCCCAGAAGCAGGGCAGGTCCCACATGTAAAGACACAGGTGTAATGGATATTGAACAGAGATCCCAGCCCACAAGGGGTCCATTTACTTGATCATCTTCTCCCTCTGAAATGAAACTTCAGGTAGAAACAGAAGAAATCTGGGGAGTGTTTTGCTCTGGTCTCTCAAGAGGGTCGGGTTCCCTGCAGAAGAAAAATGGAGAACAACTCCTGACTGCTGTGTAATTTCTTCTTTATGTACTCATTCATCCATTCGTGCATGCATGCATGGAAGGTTCGTTAAGTATCTACTTTGTTTCCAACTGTGAAACCGAAAAAAAAAAGTTATGGTCTAGAGAAGAGAAAAAGGAAATCACTTGGCCCCAAGTGGCATCTTTCATGAGTAGGCAGGTGGTTGGGTACTGGGAAGGGAGGCACTGGGGCAATCTGCTGGCTGGACCACTTCAGCAGTGTCCGGGAGACGTGCTCAGAGGAAAAGGAACTGGTGAAACATTGTGCTCTTCCTCCAAGGCTAATGACTTGTTAAGCCTGCTAGACATTGGGATGCAAGCACACCAAGTTTTGCTGCTTTCAAATGAATTCAGGTACACGAACTCCAGGTACGACCTTCAAGACAATAGAGAAATGATGCCAGCGAACCACGCGAAGCGCTTGACTGGCTGATCCTTGGAAGTCCTGAGAGACCTCGGTCTCAGCACAGAGCAGGTGTCCAGTCCAATTGTTAACATCTGCAAAATGAATACATTCAAGCACAAAGGACCAAGCCCCCCAAGGGCCTGCCCTGTGCTGGTTTTTCCTAACAAAATGCACATCTTGTGTTTGCCTCTTCGATCATTTCTGCCTGTGTTTCCATTTCAGTCTTTAACTCTGTGTTGCAAATAACAATAACACTTTAAATGTATCCTTGTCTGAACTTCTCTGTGACAGATGCGAACGGGGATAACATTTGGTCACCTTAAATCTAATTAGGTCATTAGTGAACGAGAGACTCATGCAGTCAGCGGCGCCTCCCTGTGATGGAGCCATTCCAAACCTTTCAAGCTGAGCCCTGAGGATGAGCTAAAAGAAAACACACGTTGCCAAGAAAACCGAGAAGCAACGCTTTCTAAACATGCAAGAGCTCATTATTTCCCTGTTAGGGTTTTAGGCAACCCTGTGGCCTCAACGATTCCAGCACTCTGCATTTCTCTTTTGAGGAGAAAAAGATGATGGTCCCCATGGAGGAGGGCGGCATTGTCTAAACTCAGCTAATTGCTGCTTCCCCTAGGACTTGCTATGGTTCTTTGTTGCTGACTTTGCAGTCGTTGTGTTAGCACCTACGGCAGTCTCCACTGCATTGATTGGAAGCTGCCTCTGGGAAACCATTTGGATGGGATGCAAACCAGTTCCCAGTGAAAAATCCTCCCTTCCTCTAGGAGAAGTGGGGAGCCGTGCAGTGGACAGCTGGTGACTTTGCCTGTGAAAACTAAACTCGCCTTGGGCTTTGAAGCAATCTGGCCAAGGAAGCCAAGCATGTTGGTCTTTTGAGAAGTCTTTTCCTGGGAAGGCATAAACAATGTCTACCCCACTCCTCATAAGATCTCAGTGACTAACCAAGTACGATTCTATCAAAATTCAGTCTGGGGAACAAATGAGTTTATTGAGTTTACCTACAGAGTAAGGATGGAGGGTAACCAATGGGAATGTTGGGTAACCCCAAAGCAGCCACACTAGAAAGATTCACCTTGCAGGGATGCTGATGACAATGGGTTAACCTTCCCAAGCCCATATACCCCTAACATCTATATGGAGGCACCAAGGCCATGTGCAGTTAGGTCAGAATTGCATATACAATTCTGGAAGTATTGGCTGCAATATCAGGTGAAGGCCCAATGACCCTATCTATTCCCGCCTTCTCTGAGGGAATGTCAACAATCAACAAGCTGGCAAGAGGGGACTTCCAGACTCCTGTGAACAGGCGACAAGTGATCTGGTGAAGATGGTGCCTGTGTTGCACTGAGGACCTCATTCTACAACTTTTGAAATACATGGATAGATGATAGATAGATAGATAGATAGATAGATAGATAGATAGATAGGCAGACAGACAGATGACAGGTAGATAATGCATAGATGATAGATTATAGATGACAGATAGATGACAGAAAGGTAGATTGATTGATTGATTGATTGATAGATGACAGATGATAGAAAGGTAGATTGGTTGATGACCGATAAATGATAAAAAGTAGATTGATTGTTGATTGATATATGAAAGAGATAGATAGATAGATAGATAGATAGATAGATAGATAGATAGATAGATAGATAGATAGATAGATAGATAGATGGATGGATGGATGGATGGATGGATGGATGGATGGATGGATGGATGGATGGATGGATGGATGGATGGATAGATAGATAGATAGATAGATAGATAGATAGATAGATAGATAGATAGATATTCAATATGTATACTGAGAGCTAGCTCACTTTCCATTGCTGGGCCTAGTATGATGCAATAAGACAGACAAAGCCTTAGAATCTCCCAGGCTGCTCCTTAACTCAGGAAGGGAGGTAGAAAACAACTGTGAGGACCTAAAGCTTGGCAAACCTAGAAATCACTCTATCCAGGGAGCCTCTGCAGTGACTCAGTCTGAGACGGAAATGATAGGGGATTTGGTCCTTAGGTGTCTGAAGAACAAGCACTTGTATAGGATGAGTGTAAGGAGGCAGGCACTTTCTGGGATACCTGCACCACTCTGGTCTCTCAGAAGAACCAAGCTATGACATCCCACCTTGAGGAAAAGCCAGAAATGCTCATGAACTGATCTGGCCCCTCATTTTGGAACTACCTGTGTGACAGAAAGGATGCCTCCAGCCACCTTCTCTAAGATCAGCCCCTGAATTTGCCCCAAAGCAGAAGTATATAGCCATAGCCATGGAGTGCCTCACAATGCAGCCATCCTTGGTGAGAAGTTTTAAAATCAGACAGACTAGTGTCTCCTCTGAGACATGAAAGGACTCGCCCCTCACATCTTCATCCATGTTTATCTTGTGGTGCTAATCCAAAAGATGGGAGGAGAAAGATAGTCAAACCAAATCGTTGTGGCCAAGATAATTGAAGCAAGTGATTAATTAAAGCAAGATTTATTATTCACGTACGCAGGCTGCCTTCCCCTAAGTCACAGTTTTGAGAGGCCAGCAGTGGACATGAGGAAGACAAGGAGTTTATAGCTCAGGGGTAGGGAGTTTCCAAATGGGGGATTTGGTGAGCAAAATAGGCAGGGATTACAGGACCAGAACATAAACACAACAAGTTAGTCATAGAGACCTCCTGAAACAAAGACACGACTGCAATGTGGTCAAAAGGTAGCCATAGCAACCTTTCGAAACAAAGACAGGGCTGCAGGATGGTATAAACAACTTTTGAAACAAAGACATGGTTACCATTTCTGGGACCAGGCAGTACAGAACCTTTTGTAGTTAAGGTTACAGGTACAGCATAGCCCAATCCTTGACAAAGAGGTTTCATCATAAAGAAGAATGAACCTAATTTGTGTTTTCTATAATATGACTTTTAAGCCCAAGATGCTTCTTGCCTGGCTAAGCAGGCTAGCTCTCAAGTAGAAGGCTACCCCTTGGCTCTTCAGTCATAAGAATCTTTGAACTGGATTGTGTTGATAAAGAGAATGTGGAGAAGTCTTTGAATCTCTTAGTGCGAATAGATGCAGGCATCACGCTGGCTATGGACCATGGCTGGATCCTTTGGATGTGACAAGTCTTAGGGTACCAGCCTAGTTTCTACCCAGCTCCGAGATAAGAATGTGGGTGGAAGCAGACGCTGACCCTCATCCCACCCCTCATTTCCAACCACGTCAAGTTCCACCAGTACAGAGCAACACCTTCAGTCTTGAGTGGGAGGGCTCCTATCAGTCATGGTGGTGGAGGCATGATGGAGTCCACAGAAGCAGGGTCACGTGACAGAGGCTGTTCAAGTCATATCAGTGTTGGTCAGTTTATGTCAGCTTGACACAAGCTGGAGTCACCGAAGAAAAGACACTCGTGGTTGAGCAACCGCATCCATCAGATTGGCCTGGAGTTGTGTCTATGGGTCATTTTCTTAAGCGTTCATTGTTGTAGGAGGACCCAAGTGACTGTGTGCAATGTGACCCCTGGGCAGGTAACTCTGGGTTGTATAAGAAAACAAGAAAACTCTGGGTTATGTAAGAGCAGGCCATGGAAAGCAAATCAGTAAGAACTGAAGCTTTGGCTTTAGAGTCTGCCTCCAAGTTTCTGCCCTGGCTTCACTCAATGACGGCCAGTGTAACCTGATTGCCAAAGAACCTCTTTCTACCCTAAAGTGTGGGTCAGTGTTTTTACTACTGCCATGAAGAGCAACGTGACACAGCCTGCTTCCGTCCAGGTACCTCCTCCAGCCAGAATCTACCTCCTAAAGGCTCTACACAGCCTCCTAAAGTAGCATTCACTGACTGAAGAATAGACATTAAGAGACACAGGCCTGAGTGAATCTATCTCCTCGTTTCCACAGCTTACCTTCCAGGAAGCCACAGTGAGGCAACGAGAGCTTGATGCTTTAAGCTTGATTTCTCATTCGACCCTCTCATGTCTGGCAACACGGATGTTATGATTATTCATATTCTCCGGAGGAAGAAACTCCTCTGAAATGCCACCCTATGCACAGAGCAGATGAAAAGGAGAGGGACTCCCTGCCTAGGCCATGCCTTTGTTACTATTCTGTTACTCTGATAAAAACACATGACCAAGAGCAACCTAGGGGAAGGGTTTACTCGGACTTCTATTTCCAGGGAGGTAAGAGTCCATTTGGGCAGAGAGCATGGCAGCAAGCTACAGACACTGAAATAGCAGCAGGAAGCTGAGGGCTCACGTCTTAAACCAGAAACATGAAGAAAACTGGAAGTGGATTGAGACTATGAGCTCTCAAAAGCCACCCTCCGTGATGCAATTCTTCCAGCAAGGCCACACCTCCTATATCTTCCCAAATAGTATCACCAACTGGGAATCAAGTGTTCAAATCCCCGAGACCATGGGGGAAAGTTCTCCTTCAAACCACTGTAGCACTGTAACATTTTATGAACCTATTATTGGATTTGTTTTCTCTATACCAATAGACATTTTTGATTATGTGTTTGCTAAACTATGCAGGTATATCATCCAAAATGTTTCACTTTATCCTACACATTCTGCCTTCAAACCTATTAAATTTCCTTACCCCTATGAATTACTTTCAGGAAAAATTTAATGATAAAGACTAGCAATATTACTGGCGGACACTAAAAGTAAAATATGCCCAGCCACTTGAAACAATAATGCCCTGACTCTCAGTTATGCACACTAAGAATTTTACATTCTGTTTGTCTCTCTAGAAGACCGTCATTGCCCCCAAGGATTTTCTCGTCTGATCACCTCAAGCCTTCAGGCTCCTAAGACAGAAAAGTCAGTGCAAGAAATACCCATTCTGATCTGACCACTAAGAAATTAGTCCCAGGAGAAAAAGAGTCACTTAAATGGCTTTGATGTCTTCATAGGGCAGGCTCCATCTAGCTGTCAGCAGCCAGCATGGCCGATCGATCACAGCACGCCTTGTACATCATGTGGGCTCTCATGAGGTCAGTAAAGGATATTGGAAAACCCCTGAGAAGCTATTGCAATCAGACCCAGCAGGATTCTGTCCATTATCCAACATGTCTACATGAATAGATAGCCAAGCAGAGAACAAAGAGGTTAACGAGGGTGACTGTTAGGCACAAAACCTTCTTGGAATGTCAGTCATATTGCCCCATCCCACACACCCCCAACCCTCAGCCATTTTGGCTCCTCAATACATAGGAGAGAAAAGCACATCATGGTGTTTCTGTGTAGGTGGAGGGCCTGCAGTTCAGTGTATCTGGTACCCCTTTCTCTTCCCCGGTCTTCATTCTGTTATTGCTCCTTGACTCTTTAGGAGTCTTGACTTCCTGCTCCTGCTTCATTCTTCCTGTTCTTCCTCCTCATCCTTAATCACTCCGTTCTAGGTTTGTTCCCAGAAAGAAGGCTTCTCCAACCCATAGAGTTTGGAGCTGCCGCTCTGCCATGCCCCATCATAGCAAATTGCTCTTAGATAATTAGTGATTTGGCTGTGGTTTAATCCTTACTTCCCTCCAAGGCTATGATTTCTGCAGCACCCAGACCTACCTTGGCCCAGCTCACTGTCATGTGTCTCCACACTTCCAGGGTAGGCTTAATGAGCCGTAGAAAGAGGCCATCTTGGAGCACTGTGGAGCAAAGCCGGATGTATGGTGGGTACCACTCAAAACTGAATCCATCCTACCACTTCGGTGCTTTCTTTGCTCCTACCCGGTAGACTGGTGTGATATACATTGTCCTGTGTCGTTTTGGCTCACTATAAAGCTGGCTCTGGAAATGGGGTTTCCTTATTTGAGATCCAATCACTCTTCCTCTAAAGTATCCTTCTGTTGTTATTTGTCTTGGGATGGAATGGCCCCTAACCATGTAATGAGGAGGGAAGACAATGCAAAGGAACCAACAGTGCTTTTGAGAACAGTTAGAGGGTGAACCATTTCCAACAGAGGTTACTAGGGCTGACTCAATGATATAAGAGTCTACAGTAGGAAAGGCAACTAGCTGGAAAGTCAGTCATGGGGAGCTCAGCAACTGATGAGAGAAAGCTCAATAGAGACCTCCAATTGGCTGCCCCAGCCTCCCCAGTCAGTGTCTGTGGGATATTATGAGCTTCCCTTTAGCAAATCCCATCTCTGACTTGAGGACCCCATGTCTCTCCATTGATATTTGTTCTTTTAAACATGGAGGGGACACGTTCTATGGCTGGAACTCTCTGTTGAGAGTTGGCTGTGTTGCAAAGGGGATTTCTCAGCTTGTTTCTGTTGAATGTTTTGAGCATCTGATTTGATAGTGCTTTATGCCCCCTCATATACCTTGTAATAGACTCACTCATTCAAACCCAAAGATGTGCCTGTTTGAGACGATCCTCCACAGAGAACAGCTATGATCTCCTAGAGTTGCTCCCCTCTCCTCATAAACATGAGAACCATCATGGGTGCCATTGGCTTCTGTACCATCTCCACCTGGATGTGGCCACAGTTCTAAGGGCAGCAGATGCCCAGGATCTCTAGAGAAGCATTTAGTGTTGGTGACTTCAGGTTTTCATTTTTATTTCTTTTAAATTGATGCCTGCAGCAATTTCTCCAGGTACCTTGCCGAGTGGAATGATAACTCGCTATTCTTTTAAGGTGGTGGTGGGGTTTTCTGTTCTTTGAAGTCACAGCATTTTAACGTATGAGAAGAGCGTGTTGGATAGATGTAGGGAGCGGCGCAGCAGCTGTATGATAATGAGGTGAATCTGCCGCCCTCCTAACAACAGTACTGAGCATGCGTGGGGTTTTGCACCTGGCGTCAGTCTGGCTGGGGCGTTACTATGTTAATGGAGGTTCATGCAGGTTCATGCCGCGCCAATCTCTGGAGGACAAGTAGCTGGGATGGCAGTGGGGTGACTCGTGCCCGACCAATCCCTGAAAGGATATTAGCATGCTGTAGTGTATAAAAGGAGAGCGGCTTTGCCGCTCGGGGCGGTAATACTGAGAGCGGTAATACTGAGAGCGGTAATACTGAGAGCTGTAACACTTGGAGCTGTAACACTTGGAGCTGTAACACTTAGGGCTGGCTGCCGCCGCCTCCCTGTATCAACAAAGAAGGTGTCCTGCAGTAAAGGCTGTTGAGAAGAATCCAACCGTGTTGCGTCTTCCTTGCCGGACGAGGTGGGCGCGACAAAGTGGTGGCCCGTACGGGGACGAGGACATCCTCGTGGATCTCAGAACTCTTCAACCTTCAGGACGAGCGACGTCGGAAAAGTTCCCGGTAAGGGACGATAAAGTTCTCTGGAGGTGAGCAGAGACGATGGGAGCCTTGGGTTAGAGGCTGAAAGGTCTGCGGTCTGCAGCAATGTTTCAAGTTGATCCTTTGTGGGCAGGATTTATAATTTTGTTTCTTTTCGTCTTTGTGTTGTGGGTTTGCTTTCTTTTGAATTGCCACCGTCCCGGACGGGAGTGCACTTGCTCGGAGTAGCCAACAGGTGCCAGGCTACGGAGTTGGGTATAAACAAACAGGCCAGCTTGCTAAAACCTCTTGTAAATAAGTTCATTGAGTATGGGAAGCTCACATTCCAGCCCACTCCTGACAGCTCTCCAGGAGCTCCTTAATAGGCGTAAGCTCAAAGTTGAAAGGAAAATTTTGTCAAGTTTTCTTGATGAATGCGATCGTTGTGCTCCGTGGTTTATAGTATCAGGATCTCTTACCTTGCGAGCATGGGACAAATTGGGAAGGGATCTAGATAAAGAAGCCACAGAGGGCAAGCTTAGACCCGGATCAAAGCCTCTTTGGCGAATGGTCCGTGCTTGTTTAGAGGATAAGCGATGTGAGGAAGTCATTAGAACAGGTCAGAGAATCCTTGCAGAGCATCAAGAAAGTATGTCAGAGGGAGAAAAGGTCCAAAAGAAAGAAAGGAAAAGAAAAGGAGACAAAAGGAACAGAGAGAAGGCAGAGATAAAAAAAGAAGATAATCAGGACCAGGAAACAAATAAGATATATTCTTTAAAAGCCTTGACCTTAGAAATGTCAGACAATCTAGAAAGCATCACCGACAGCTTAGAGAAAGTGAAAGAAAAGGTAGAACCATCAGGTCCGGGGCCTCCCACAGAGCAACAAAAGTAAGCGCAGGACTCGACCTCAGACTCGTATTGACCCCTCGAATGGGAACTCAGGTGGTGGATACAGATTTTAAAGGCCCCAGTAAGCAGAATTCAGAAGGATCGCAGAAATTGGAAGCATGTACAAAGATAAAGATTTGGGGTAGTGGTAGTGGTCAAAAGGGGACAAGGTAATAATGGTAAAATGTTTTTGTGTATGTGTTCTTTTAGAGTTATGTTAAAATCTAGAGAAACAAAGTCAATTCTCATAGATGCCTTTAGTCTTTGGACCCTGACTAGAGACAGTTTACACCCTAGACAAGAGAGAGAATGGGGTTGAGAAAAACAGTCCTCCCGAACTCTCCACAGATGCTTTGACAAAAGAAGGAAATGAACTTAAGTTTTTTGAAGCTCTCCTGGGAACAGAAGGAGGTGGGAGACGTCTTGCCTCCTTGCTGGCTCCTATTGGAGAAGTGCTTATTTCTGGTTCTGGGTTCTTTAGGTAGGATGTCTGGGTCCCTTTGGTGGAACACCATCTAGTTCTTTCTGTGTCTATTGTTTGTCCTTGGTGCACCAAGCTGTGGATGTATGTCAATTTATGTCTGGGTTTTGCTTCTCGTTGCTTGAATGTTTTGTGTTTCATGTTTAAAAGAAAAAAAAATGGTTAAAACTTTAAATGCTGGTTGATTCACCCATTGATGTAGCTTTAACTCCTTTCAAGAAAGGAACAAATAAATAAAATGTTTCAATTGGCTTTTGGAGCCTGCATCTGTAGCTAGAAGCCTAAATAGGCTGGGCAAGCTCCCCAGGGGGCTGGCTAAATGTTTACACTAGCCGATCCTAAAGACACCAGCTTCTAAGGTAAAGGAACTGATGGCTGTCTCTCTTAGAAAAATCTTTGACTGTGATTATTGGACTCAACAGGTGACAAGGTGTTTCTCTTAAAACTACAGCTAGAAAAAGTAAAAATGGTGATTGATTTAAATATTAAAGACATGTGTAGCCACTTCGATTTTGTTTCTGATTGGTTTTAAATGTATGAATATTCTCTACATGCCTTGGTTATGGACTATTGGCTTTTAAGTTATTGGATATGGTTTAAAAAAAAAATGTAACATTGGTAACAGAAAGTTGACATAAAACTGGTAAATTTGGATGGAGTCATTCTAGACAACATGTGGCATGAGCCAATCTAGGGAAACAGGTCTAAATTGGGATGATCCTAGAAACCAGGCTTCTAAAAGATTTTAAGGCAATGTCTCTTTGTTGAGGTATTGGAGACCGCACCATCATGTGTTCATATGAAGGAATTGGCAGTCAAACCTTGTAAATGAAGGATAGACTCGGGGTTTTGGAGACTGGATTTTGGGATGATGAGGCTGATCTCGAGTAAGAGGCTGCTCAGTGTGAGAGGGAGAGATATGAAGATTGTGGCAACCTAGAAGCAGCCTATGCAAAAGTGGTTAAGATGCTTGAAAACAATCAATTGTTCATAGCACCTGAAAAAGTTCAAATGGGCCAAATGGGAGAATATTTAGGAACAAAAATCACTCCTCATAATATTTCTCCTCAAAAAATCGAATTACGAAAAGACCATTTAAAAACATTAAATGACTTTCAAAAATTACTAGGAAGCATAAATTGGATTCGACCCTATATTAAAATGCCTAATGTAGATTTACAACCACTTTATGAGATCCTGAAAGGGGATTCTCAGCTTACTTCACCCCGTGTTTTAACTAAGGAAGCACGATTATCCTTGAGGAAAGTAGAAGAGAGATTAGAAAAGGCAATACTAAAAAGGTACAAGGAAGAGGAAGATCTGCTTTTGTGTATACTGAGAACTTTTCGTCAACCTACAGGAGTATTATGGCAACAAGGTCCACTTCTTTGGATTTATCCCCATATTTCTCCTAATAAAACCCTTGAATATTACCCTTCTGCTGTTGCACAGCTTGCTGTGTTAGGCGTTAAATCTTGCATTCAGCATTTTGGATTTTCACCAAAGAAAATTATTATACCATATACAACTGCTCAGATAGAAACATTGTGTGCATTGATAGATGATTGGGCCATATTGCACTGTAGTTTTGATGGAGAGTTTGACAATCATTATCCTAAGGATCCGTTGCTACAATTTTTTACTGAACATCCAGTGATCTTTCCTAAGATCACTGCCTCAGAGCCTTTGTCTGGAGCGTTAGATATTTATACAGATGGCTCCAAAACTGGTGTAGGTGCCTATATGGTTGATTCTCAAGAACCAGTATTAATTCAATATGGTCGAGGTACCCCCCAAATTACAGTATGTAAAATTGTATTGGAAGTTTTCAAAAGATTTCATGATTCTTTTAATTTAATTTCTGACTCTGCTTATGTAGTTAATGCGGTGCGCTCACTTGAAATTGCAGGGCCAATTCGGTCGACTAGTACTGTATGTCAAATTCTTTTAGAATTACAAAATTTGATTTGGGCCAGAAAAAATAAATTTTTCATACAACATATTCGAGCTCATACTAATTTGCCTGGTCCGATGACCAGTAATAACGCCCTGGTGGATGCTAGTACTCGTAGAGAGTTTATTTTTCATGCTGCTCCGGTTGACCTCGCTAGAGAATTTCATCAAAAGTTTCATGTACCTGCCTTTACTCTTCAACAAAAATTTAAAATCTCTAGAGCTGCAGCTCGTGATGTGGTGTTACGTTGCCAAAATTGTGTTCAATTTCACCACCCTCCTCATGTGGGGATTAACCCTCGTGGTCTGATCCCATTAAAACTTTGGCAAATGGATGTCACGCACATATCTCAATTTGGAAATTTAAAATATGCTCATGTTTCTGTTGATACATGTTCTGGTATTATACATGCTACTCTGATGACTGGTGAAAAGGCTCGTAATGCCATTAGCCATTGCTTAGAAGCATGGGCAGCCTGGGGAAAGCCTGATAGTCTCAAGACAGACAACGGGCCTG
Organism: Rattus rattus; assembly: GCF_011064425.1. NCBI lineage: Eukaryota > Metazoa > Chordata > Mammalia > Rodentia > Muridae > Rattus > Rattus rattus. The sequence continues at coordinate 27,784,867 of NC_046169.1, forward strand.
CCTACACTGCAAAGTCCTTTCAGGCATTTTGTCAGACAATGCAGGTCAAACATACTACAGGATTGCCATACAATCCCCAAGGTCAAGGAATTGTGGAAAGAGTACATCGTACCTTAAAAGAGCTTATAAAAAAACAAAAAGAGGGAATTGCCAGCGGCCGAACACCAAAAGAACAACTTTCTTTAGCTCTTTTTACTCTAAATTTCTTAATTTTGGATGTGCATGGCCGCTCTGCCGCGGATCGCCATGCTGCTACTACACCTATAACTAATGCAGAAGTAAAGTGGAAGGATGTCTTAACCGATAAATGGTGTGGCCCAGATCCCGTGATCTCGAGATCTAGGGGAGCTGTTTGTGTTTTTCGCAGAATCAAGAAAATCCAATTTGGGTGCCTGAGCGCTTGACTCAAAAAATTGCCTTCTGCTCTTCCTGAAGATGAGACTCTGAACCCTACTATTACTACTGGGAATGGTAATACAGGTTAATTCAATCACCTTGTGGGCTATTGCCAGATCCTGGCCAGTACCCATGCCAGTTCATAGCAATTCTACTGTTTTGCCAACCTTTTCTCTACCTCCTGTTTGCGTGATGTTCCTGTATAGTGCCAACTGGAGAATGCCCCAACGGTATGCCGCCACTAACGTTTCTCTGTTGCATACCTTATGTTTTTACCATTAAAGACTCTTCCCTACCCTGTATTTGGTTACGAGAGCCACATTAGCTAATTGGTTGAATCCTATAAGTGACAGCGCAATGAACACCGGGATTATCCTGGCTGCTTTGAGTCAAATCGCCCAGGGAGTCTCTTCACCCAGCGAGGACATGTCAGTCGATAATTCTGCTGATCTGAACATTACAACACTAATTGTGATGCATAATTGTAGTGTTCCATCACGCCAAGGGCAAGGTAACTATGCACAGAATAGCTCTACCCGTCGTAGAGTCTTACCTGCTTGCCCCCCGCATCAAGGGTTTCCACCTAATTTTACCCCATGTCAGAGTCCATTCCATAGAACAAAACAATTCCTACCGGGATTTGAATTTTCCCTTCCTCTTGGCCATGTACAGTATGATTGGGGGGAAAATAAGACTGGCAAGCATAATCTCTGGCCTTGGTTTCAATGGGTGCTGTCCAATGAGCAAGGGGCATATACATCCCTGACCCCCTTTGCTAGGTTGATGGGTGAGAACTTCACGCTGTATAATGTTTCGGCTACCAGAAAAAATGATACCAGGTTGACCAATGTTCAATATAATAACCTCTTGGAACATAATACTGCCACTAGTACTTCAGTATGTGTTAGATCACCCTTTTTCTTTCTGATAAGCACTAATGTCAGCAATGGTGCTTTAAATTGTAATAGCTCTGATGTAGTCTGCTATTTAGCTGAATGCTGGGATGGCACCAATGACACTGCAGTGATGGCTAAGATTCCCTCCTTTGTGCCAATCCCAGTGGAGGCAAACCCAGATAGTTTTCCTATTCTTAATTTGCTGAGAACTAAAAGAGATTTTGGAATTACGGCAGCCATAATTTCAGCCATCGTGCTATCTGCTGCCGCAGCTACCACAGCTGCAATCGCTATGACCAATCAAATACAGACGGCTGAGACTGTCAATCAGATTGTAGAAAGAACTGCAATGGCGCTAGAGATACAAGAAGAATTTAATACTCATTTGGCATCTGGCCTTCTATTAGCCAATCAAAGGATAGATTTAGTTCAAGAACAAATTGAAGCACTGTATCATATGACACAGCTGTCTTGCGTTTCCTCCCTAAGAGGTTTATGCATTACTCCTTTGCAAGCTAACTTTTCTCAGCATTCTCAACAGAGCAAAGAAATCTCGAATTATCTGAAAGGAAACTGGTCCATGAAAGCAGAGCAACTATCAAGACAATTGCTGATGCAGATTGCTGTCCTCAACAGCACTAGGCTGGACCCCATCACAATTGAAGACTTTACCTCATGGGTTACCAATGCTTTCTCCTTTTTCAAGGAGTGGGCGGGCATGTTTGCCTGGGGAGCTATTGTCCTCCTGGGATGTGGAGTATGTCTCTGGCTTATTGGCCATTTAAAAAGGGAACATGCCAGACACAAAGCGGTTGTTTACCAGGCTATGACCGCCATTGACAATGGTGCTTCTCCCAATATATGGCTGGCCTCTTTGAAAGATTAAGAGGTCGCCCTAGATCATTTTTGTCACAGTCATGTGGGGTCATTGTATCCAGGGACGGGCAACTTTCCTCGAGCTCGGACCAACCTAAGACATTGGGCCCAGTTGCTATAGGGTAACTCTATGACGGATAAGTCCGAGGTAGGATGAGATTGCCCTAACACAGGAGCAATGACAACATTGACGTGACACCCAGATCTAGACCAGTCATTTTATTAAACAAAAAAGGGGAGATGTAGGGGGAGCGCAGCAGCTGTATGATAATGAGGTGAATCTGCCGCCCTCCTAACAACAGTACTGAGCATGCGTGGGGTTTTGCACCTGGCGTCAGTCTGGCTGGGGCGTTACTATGTTAATGGAGGTTCATGCAGGTTCATGCTGCGCCAATCTCTGGAGGACAAGTAGCTGGGATGGCAGTGGGGTGACTCGTGCCCGACCAATCCCTGAAAGGATATTAGCATGCTGTAGTGTATAAAAGGAGAGCGGCTTTGCCGCTCGGGGCGGTAATACTGAGAGCGGTAATACTGAGAGCGGTAATACTGAGAGCGGTAATACTGAGAGCTGTAACACTTGGAGCTGTAACACTTGGAGCTGTAACACTTAGGGCTGGCTGCCGCCGCCTCCCTGTATCAACAAAGAAGGTGTCCTGCAGTAAAGGCTGTTGAGAAGAATCCAACCGTGTTGCGTCTTCCTTGCCGGACGAGGTGGGCGCGACAGATAGAGACATCCCAGCATTCCCAGTCCCCATTTCTTCATCTGTGGAATTGGAAAACAATCAGGCGTCACTCAATCCCACAACACCAAATTGCTAAGGCAATTCACACACTGGAATCTGTTAGCTTGAAGAGGGAGGAGGGGGGGGAGGAGAAGGAAGAGGAGGGGGAGGAAGAGGAGGAGGAGGGGAGGAGAAGGAAGAGGAGGAGGAGGGGGAGGGGGAGGAGGAAGAAGAGGAAGAAGAGGAGGAGAAGGGAGAGGATGAGGGTGAAGAGGAAAGGAGATTGAAATACAGTAGCATAAAAGACACTGTGTATTGGTCTCATCAGAACCGAACCTGTCACTCTCTCTTTCACTCCATAGACATCACCGAATAGTTCTGCAACAAGTAAAACCTGAAGAGGTGCCACAGGATATGATCCAGGTTCCATCTACCGTGCAGTCAACTGCCTGCTGTTTCAACCCTGACATTAATTATGAAACTTGCCAAGTCCTGAGCTTCGGTTTTCGATGTCAATTCACTTTCTTTAGAATCTTTTATTATAAAGCAAAGTACATTTCTTTATTCTATGAGAACATATAATTAGCTCCCAAAATATCCTTTACCCATATACAGAGCTTTTTATAGTCTTAGAGGACGTCAGTGGCAAGGCATACCTTGGCACCGGGTTCTAAAAGTTGCTAATAAAATGGGGCATGCGTGTCAGTTTTCTACCGAAACTCATCCCTACTTCCCAGGCCTGGAGTAACTAACTGCTCCATTTCCAGACAAGCCCAACCTCTGGTTGACAGATCCGATTCAGGTTCTGAAGCCAAATGTCTTACAGACATCAAGAATGCTCTAAGTGTTTAAGGGTCACACATGCACACATAGCCGGCCACCTTTGTTTTCTTTTTCTTTTCTTTTTTTCGGAGCTGGGGACCGAACCCAGGGCCTTGTGTTTGCTAGGCAAGCGCCCTACCACTGAGCTAAATCCCCAACCCCTAGCTGGCCACCTTTGTTTATGTCATAACTCAAATACGACATCGAGCTATACACTTAGAGCAATCAGCTTCCAGACATGATGCTATTTATATGTAAAAATCGCATACAAAGGACAGGCATGTAAAACCTCACTTCTGCACCGTGCTCTGTGCTTGTTATGGTCAGCAAATCGGATCAGGGGTCTCACTCTTGTTCAGTGGTGGCAGGCAAGCACAGAGGAACCATAGAAACCCGGAATCCCAGTGGCAGTGACATAGAGATCACATAAGAGATGCTAGCATAGAGCTCATGGGATTGCCATCAAGACAAACAACAAATATGTAAAGGAGACACGCCTGGCAGTGATGGAAACCCACAGAAGGTCAAAGACGCCGGGACACAGGAGCCAGAGGGCGTGGCTGCAAGAAATCAGGATGGGAACACTCTGAGACACGCTGCCTGGAATTTTCTCAAATGTGCAGAGAGAGAGAGAGAGAGAGAGAGAGAGAGAGAGAGAGAGAGAGAGAGAGAGAGAGAATGAGAATCGATGCCTTCCTAATTTACACCAAGTCAAAAATCCCGTTATCAATAGTGTTAGGAAATCATTTTCAGGTGTGGCTTGGCTGAACCATAAAATAAGATCTGTTTCTTGTTTGCTGAGAAACAACCCTGTCTGTTTTCTAAAATGACCCTTCATTTGCCAACCGACAGGACGCAGACTGTGTAGTCATGACATAAAGTCCCTTCTTGGAATCTCCAGCGACGCTGCATGCCTTTCTTCTTTTTATTAACAGAAACAAGAAGTCCCGGAGCTGAGAGATGTTAATTGGGGATGTTACATCTTTCCACAGTCGATCTACAATACGCTAGATAAACATAATCCCATTACAACTCGCCACTTAAATCTTTAAGTCTAAGAGCCTCATGCTCTGCAGAAAGAGTTAGTCAGACAGCTAAGTCTTTATGGTTAAAAATAACGGATACTAAGCCATTCCAGATAACTCATCATGGTTTTCTTTTTCCATCAGACAAGTGGCACCTGACACTGATGCTGGTCTGCTATACCAAGGACAGATGTAAAGTTCCTTCAGCTAAAGCCAGGGCAGTATAACATCAATTAACATTGCTGTGTCTACTTCAAGGGGAAGCTCAGACACAGTGCTTTCATTTTAACTGAAATATATTTTTCATACAATATATTCCGATTATGCCTTTCCCTCCCCCATCTCTTCCCAGAACTTTACTGCCTACCCAACTCCATGCAGCTTTTCTCTCTTTAAAAAAACAATCAAACAAAAGATACCAAGAAACACACACAGACATACACACACACACACACACACACACACACACACAAGCACAAAAAAGAAACCAAAATATACAAGCAAAAGACCAATGAAACAACAACAAAAGACCAAACTGTTGGCAGTTCATCTAGGCTCTGTCCCAGTTACCTGGCAACAGCCAGGTGTGTCTGACTTGCTATAAAAGGGGATGCTTGCCCCCTCCTCACTCTCTTGCTCTCTTCTTTGCTCTCCCTCCCTTCTCCTCTCCCCTCTCTCTCTCTCTACGTGCTCAGGGCTACTCTCTACTCCTCTACTGTGCCTCTCTCTCTCTCTCTCTCTCTCTCTCTCTCTCTCTGACTTTCTCTCAATTCCCCTCCCCATGCCCTAAATAAACTCTATTCTATACTATACCATGTGGTTGGTACCTCAGGGGGAACGGACGCCTTAGCTTGGGCCTGCAGAGGCACCCCCTTCCCCCACACCATACCATGCCTCTACCAAACATACACCTTCCTTCTTATCTTTTTATAAAATATAACACAAACAAAATACTATTGACTTTGTTTTCTGTTGGCCATCTACTACTGGGCATGGACCTGCCCTGAAGTGTGGTTAATATACCCAGTGAGACCCCATTACAAAAAACAAAAAACAAAAACTATTTTTGTTGTTGTTGTTGTTGTTGTTGCCAACAGGTATCAGTTGCAGATGGCTTCTTGGTTAGGGGTAGGAGACCATGTCTACCCAGCCTCTCAGAGCTGGGTCCCTGTCTGGCTTGAACCTGTGCTACTAGAGGGAGAGGATAATCATTACCACAGCTACAAACACTATGACTGACATGTTTAATAACGGAAAGGGGGGGGAGGGTTCCCTTCCATATTGAGGAGTGAGATCCCTACGCAGAACTCTGAGGTCGGTGGGAAAGTTTTAACACAGTATTTCAAAGTTGATTCATTCAACTAATATTTAATGAGATCTAATGAGCTGCCAGTCTCATGCAGGGGAGGCAGGGATAGCCGTTTGGCTAACTCTCTTCAGAAGGCTCATAATCAAAGTGACAGATGTGGAAGAAAGTGCGAGCAGAGAGAAGATGAGGCGCAAATAGTTATCTGAGAGAATTCTGCAAATTTGGGTTCAGAAACCACGTGATTTTATGCAATTAAAATAGCACCGTTTCATAATACGGGTCATAAATTATGATGGGCTAGGGCAAGCGCTCATCTCACTTTGTTCTCCTTAAATGGACTTTGAAGTCTCATAAACGACAGTGAGTTCCAGCGAACCCCACATACTGCATAAATAGATTTTCATTGGAGTGAATCAAACGAAAGGGTGCGCTCCTTAGACAGAAGAAATCTGAAGAAAGTGTTGCTAAACTTCCCCTCCTCCTGTGAAGGTAAAAAAAAGCTATGGAGATATCCTGTGATGATCTACCAGCTCAGGGTGGAAGGCCGTGGAAGAGCCGATGCTACAATCCGTTGCTAACAACTCCAACTTCAAAAAGTAGAAGAGGCCATTCAACCGGATACCAGCAAATGAAGAAAACGGAAGATCCACTAGGCAGGCAACTACTTCAAAACCAGCCAGTCCCCCTAGAGTGACTGGCACTAGTCTAACTGCTCCTTACACTGTCAGGTCTCAGCCCAAGTGTGAACTCCATTAGGTCTTCCCTGATCCCAGATGTCAGTTCATCCTGTGCCTCCTGGAAATCCACAAAGTGAAAGGACAGCATAAACCCTGTTTGTCTCCATTTAAGGACCAGGCCTGATTATGAAAAGTAGATCAAAAGACACCAGCTCTAGGAACAGACCATAAAATCCAGGAACAAGGTCATAAAACCCCCTCCCAAAGAACAGCCTGGGGATAAATACAAGGATGTGAAAACACCTTATCTCAGGATGGGCCACCTAGGCTGGGCACCCCTTATCTCATCCTGTGGTTAAGCATTCAGTTTGAAGCCTGTCATGAAGTCAGTCTTTCTCAGTCAGAAGCTTTGTATCCATTTTACCAACCTCTTGGAAGATGATCAAATTCTCTCGGGCCCTGAAGGAAATGCCCTATGTAAATTCACAAGATCTGAACTAAATTTATATTTTCACCTTACCCTACCCAAGGCTCATTGTCAGAATTCCAACCCAGAGAATGCTTATCTCTGGGCTGGAGTGCCTCCTCTCTGACACCCATATGGAAGTTTAAGTTCAGAGAACTATTGAGGAACTTGAGGGGATCTTGTTATCTGTAGGAGAGGGGCGAGCAACATGGCTCAGTCAGTGACTGCACTGCCTGGTGCCCTGGAATTGATCTTTAAGGTGTTCATGGTTCAAGGTAGAAGTTAATCCTGTAAGTTGTCCTCTGACTTCCACGCAGGCCTTGGCACACATGTACCCGTATATCTGTGCAGATAGATAAATAGATAGATACATAGATACATAGATACATAGATACATACATACATACATACATACATACATACATGGATAGATAGATAGATAAATAGATAAATAGATACATAGATACATAGATACATAGATAGATAGATAGATAGATAGATAGATAGATAGATAGATAGATAGATAGACAGACTCAATTTTTTATAAAAGAAATTTACCTATTATGTTACTAGCAGTCTTTCAGCATAAGGTCAGTGACCCCAAATGTCCACTCCAGCACTGACCACCCAATTGTCTTGGCATCCTAATAAGTTGTGATGGTGGGTATCATCCCCATCCCATAGGTCTCTGGAGCTCCAAATGTGTCACATTATTCAGCAAAAGGAACTTAGCAGCTAGGATTGAGAGGGATCCTCCTACACATTCTTCACAGAACTCATAGTAGAAACCCTTCAAAAGGAAGAGAAAGGACAGAGGGTCAGGCCAGGCCAGGGAGAAGTAGACAAGATGCAAAATAGACTAGAAGCATGGCGGGCACTCAGGAAATGTGCCTGGGAAGATGGCTCCCTGGGTTGAGCCCTTGCTGAGTGAGTTTGACATCCAGAACCCACAGGTCATGCACCATGAGATTGTCCTGACCTTCACATGTGTGGGGCATGCACTTATACATGCATACATGTGTACACATACATATAAATACAGACACAGGGGGAGAGACATGGTCATGCACACCTGTAATCTCAGTGCCCTGAAGGAGTCTGGAAGACAGAAACAGGAGAATTCCCCCAAAGCATGTGGACCAAGTGTACATGCCAACAAGAAAGAAGAGACCCAGGCTCAGACGAGGTAGAAGATGAGGGCTGACATGAGATTGTCCTCTGACCTTCACATGTGTGTGGCATGTACTCATACATACATACATATATGTACATACACATGCACAAAAGAGTAATTGATTTTTTTTTAAAAAAAAAGAAGATCACAGGAGGGAAGGAGAGGCGATTTAATTGGCAAAATGTTTGCCTCATGAGCATAGGGATCTGAGCTCAAACCACAGTTATTTAAAACATTAAAAAAAAAAAAATACCAGGCATGGTCTTTCTTTTAAAAGATCCCAGCTCTGGGGGTGGAAGGGACAATAGCATCCCAAGAGCTTGGTCATCAGCCAACTGACCCTAACTAGTAAGCTTCAGATAATGAGAGATCTTGTCTCAAAGGAGACAGGTGCCATTCCTAGACTTTATATGCATGTCCACACATATGCTCCCCTACATACAGTAACACATGTAAATAGTAAAAAAAGGAAATGAAAGTATGAGATGGGGCTATGGGAATCCTCTAGAACCTAGGCATGGCCGCAACAGCCACAAGCAAACAAGGACCTAAGCTTAGAAACCTCCACTCTCCTCAGAGGTTCTAGAAAGGAATACAGCCATGCCTGACATCTGGATTTTAGCCTGGTAAAATTCATAGTGGTCATAAAACCAGGAGGCAATAACTGTGTGTTTCCAGGCTCTGTGTTTATGGTAATCTATCGCGACAGGGAAAGAAAAGTAATTCCGATTAGGCAGAAAATAATGTTTTGCCCGAATGACAAGTCCTTGTCAGTTTTAGGGGTGTCTGATGAGTGGCTAGGTTTACATCTGTGAAGAACCCCCAGGGATGGCAGCAGGTGTCTTCATCAATCAGACACAGCTTGACTGGCAAGAGCACTGAAAATCGGTGAGACACGGGCCTCGGTATAGTCTTAGCTCATAGCAGCCGATGTGATTATCCACCTTGGAGACATAGCTGGGCACAAGCATATGTACAGGCAGCCCCTGAAATAAAAATAACCACTGGACAAACTTGGGGAGGAGCCTTATCCTTCTTAGATGGCCTAAGATAGGGAAGGCTGAGGTCAGCCCTGAGGAATGAGAAACAACTTGAAGATCCAATAAGAGGCCCCCTAACACCTAGTACCCCCGTTCCCATTTGTAGAACACCTCCCTTATTTTTGTCTTAAGAAACTGCCTTGACTCAAGTTAACCATGTGGTTTGAGAGAAGACCATGGCCATGTTGAGGCAATCACAATAAGGCCAAATTTCATCAGTCAGTCCTGGAATGAGCTACACTCTTAGGAGGCTCTGTGTGGAAGCTGCAGGTCATTATCCCACCAGGGCATGCAGGGGTCGTGTCCTGAGGGAAGCTTTTCCTATAGAACTTACACAGTTCCTTCTCTGTACTTATGCTGAGAAACGATCCACACCATGTCCATCTCTTTCACTGAGGCATCCTTGTGACCTGTGCCATCTGTCCCTTCAAGAGCATCCTTCTATGTCAGGTCTAGCCTCCTAGGCTTTTCCACCATCAGCAGAAGAATGAGAGACCTTTAATGAGCTGTCAGGTTTTCTACAGCAACTCATCCACGCTCTTACCCACCTCTCCTGAAAGCTGTTTCCCTATATTCAACGACAAAATTTACGTGCAATACCACTGGTAGTATTTACTTCTTTATTTCTCATAACCTGGATTCTGTGAAAACTTGTCTGATAATTCTTGAGCCCTTTCCCGAAATGACAGGAAGATGCCGCCCGCATAGACTGCTGTGAACACGTAATCGGTGTGCGTAGACTTAACTGTGGCTGTTCCAGGGAATGGACAGCTTCTTAAAGCTTTGAGCAGGTAACGTAATTTTATTTGAAACTTCCGTTTTCTATAATCAGAACCTGCGGGTATTATCAAAATAGTGTAAAGCACGCTTGAAAAGATTACTCCGTGTTTTGTAGATGTCTCCTCAGGGTGTTCCGGGTAATCCTTTGTTTCCTAGAAATTACGGCATCTTAGCATGTCTGAGTATCTCCAGGCACAAGAGTATATATACAGGTGGCCAAGAGGGGTTACAAGTTAACTATTAGTGGGACATTAAACATTGTAACACGCAGTCAAGGCCAGTGAGATGGCTCAGCAGGTAAAGATGCTTTAGACAAACCTTTGATAGTGTGAGTTCAATTCCCCAGACTCCACAGGGTAGAAAAAGAAAACTTGCTTCCTCAAGTTGTCCTCCACAGCTACACTATGACAGACACATGTTCACACACATATACACTCATGCACATGTGCATACAAAATCGAAAAATAAATGTAAAAATATCGTGGGTTTTTTAAGGGGGTTGGTGGTTTTGATGGGAGAGGAGTAGAAAAGGGAGGAGGGAGAAGGAGGAGGAAAAGGAAAAAGGGAGGAGGGAGAAAGGAGGAGGAAAGGAGAGGAGAAGGAGGGGGAGGGGAAGAGTAGAAACTTGAGGCCACCAGGACATCCCTGAACCACAGTGAGGTAAAGAACTTAGAGGTTTATTCCTGGAGCAGACCGTCCTAAAACCAGCTTTGTAGCCGTGAGGCTTCAGCTAAGATTTGAGACAGAAGTCCCCTTTGTGCTCTGAGACCACATTGCCAGCTGCTACTGGATGCCTACTGCTGCCCCCGGCTTCTGCAAGGTCCCTACTTCAAGTACAGACCTTATGTTTGCTTGCAGGCCATTCCACTAGGCTCCTCCCAGGAGACCTAGCAAAGCCCACTACCCCAGGTGCCAGTAGACTGTTGGCCATCCCAGTTCTCTTTTTCTCTCTCCCTGTTTCCACCAGTCTCTCTCCCACTGTCTGTCCTTCTGTTTCTCTCTATATCCCTTCTTATCTGCCCTCACAGCTCTGATCCAATCTGTCTTCCCCTACCTCTTCTCCACCACCACCCCTGCCCCCCATCTCAAAGAAGCCTTACTGAAATCAGATCTGTCACATGGTGTGATCTCTCAAGAGTGGGACCTTGGCATGGCCCACCAGGTACCACTCCCCCACCCTGCTCACCACCATATTATAATTCATATCTTGGCTGTCAGGATCAGTACACTCACCCTCTACCACTCTGGGCTCAGGACCGTGAGACCACCTACTCACTGTCCAAATTGGAGTAATAGGCTCAGACTTCCTTACAAGTGGAATTATTCATCTTACAAAGATGTTCCCTTTATTTAATTTGCAAACCATGTACGGTAAGAGCTAACCCACAGGTGGCCCTTCTTTCTGAGCTGGTTTTACATGCATTGATTCAACTTAATCTTTCAGCCATCCCCTCGGGAGGTTCCAGTTTTTCTAAAGTTAAGGAAATATAACCACCGAGATGTTAATTTTTTATAAACTAGTAAGTTCTCGACGTCTGAAAAGTCCATTTTTCGAACCACAAACCTCAGCCTCTCACCAGCTCTCCTCAGAGATACAGTCTCTAATCTGAATCCATGCCAGAATGCTCCATTTTGGTAAACCCTTCTCTTAGACAACCATGTGTGACCACTTCCTTCCAGTAGGGTCACCGAGGCCTTGCAAATGTGGAATGGAAACACACACACACACACACACACACACACACACACACACAGTCTTATCATGAAGGAATGAATTTACCTCAGGTGTGTCAGGAAGAATACCTCCCCAAAGGTATTCTCCACATGCTACACCCCAGATGCAGTGAGAAAGCTAGGCTGATCCCATGACAGGCTTCAAGTTGGCAGTTAAGGAGACTAGGACTAAATCCCTGTTTCCAAGAACTGGGCAATTCCAGGCAAGTCCAGGCCTCAGAAGCTGCCCTGATACCTAGCCTGAGGCACGGACAAATGGGTCAGCAGCAGTTTCCAAACTTCCTCATCTACTTCCTCAGCCAACAGTTTTCAGACCTCCCCAGCAAGTTTCCGGCCCCCCACACCCCAGTAATGGAATGTCCATAGAGATGGACCCAACAGAGTCACATAGAGGTCACCTACCCTGGAATTCCCTAATGTGCTTTAAATCAGGCCTGCAAGCTCACTTGGGGGGAGGGGGGAGCCTCTCAATCTTGGTAATGAGGAGACCCCAGCATCCGTGACTTCTGTAAGGCTTTAAGTGAGTCTTAACTACCAGGAGACCCCACCAAGTTGAGACACAAGAACAGAGTTGCATGCAAACACAAAGGGTTTATTTTTCCCTCAATCAGCCCCTTGTGGTAAGCGACTAGAAGGTGACCCTGAATGGCTGTAACAAGCAGTTTTTATACTTTTTTAGGGGTACAGGTTACATCAGCAAGGTTACAGTTTAAACTTATCAGCTAAGCATATTGACCATTGAATCTATTTGCTAGCAAGCATGTAACATGCATTCGAACTCTATCTGGGACCAGAGGCTCAGGTGACTATCAGTCAGTACATTCTGCAGTTTTTCAAGAATGTTCCTGCTCCCTGCAAGAACTGTGGGTGGAGAATGGAACTTGGCCTAGTCTTGACCTGAGGTGGTGGGTGTAAGACTGGTGAAAGCCCCTATGGCTTCACTTCTGCAGAATCAAACACTCTTTGTGTTTGCACACTATTTTAGTTCAGGGTGTCATTCTTCAGTGAAACATGGACTCTTACAATAGCATTGTCTCAAGACCCAAGGACTGATAGGCTAAGGAAGTGGTAGGTGCTGGGCCCCCGTAACAAAGCACTTCAATCTAAAACAGAAGCCCCAAGTGCTGTTATAAACTCCATTTCACTGCTCTTAAAACCAAGGAAGGCTCAGAGAAATCTAGTTTTTCAACCATTACATGGCATGCTAGTGACAAAGCGGGAATCAGAACCCATGCCTTTCTCTTGAGGAGGAAACAATCTTCTTCGACCTTGTTGAAATAGAATTTCACAGACCGGGGGTTGGGGATTTAGCTCAGCGGTAGAGCACTTGCCTAGCAAGCGCAAGGCCCTGGGTTCGGTCCCCAGCTCCAGAAAAAAAAAAAAAAAAAGAATTTCACAGACCATAGGCAATTTCAGATTTGCCACAATTTTTTTTATTACTCTGTTTTCCCGTCTTGACATCACAGTTAGGCCAACACCTATGAAGTGAACAGGATTTGAAGCTAGCAGAGCCTTTGACGTCTGGCAGAACTCCTGGCCCCCATGAGGCATCCATTCTCTTGCAAGAATCAGACTCCGTCATTATGACCAAGGTCAACCCCAGCAGCCTATACAAGCCCCACTCCCCACCGCCGGGTTGACGTATAACAATTTCCCATCAGCACAGACTCAATCTATTCTTCCATCAGCCAGATCAATACTGGAAAGTGGAGCTATGGAGATCTGTGACTCGGGGTTGTATGGATTTAATCAGGTAAATCAATTACACTTTACCAGTGCCATTGTATGGGGACCCATGGAGTTTGGCTGACCCACAATAAAAGGATGAGTCTGATATAAGTCTCAAAGTCATTTTAAATACCTTAATTCAATAGGAATTTTTTTTTTAAGTTCACATACAGTTACCATAAGCCACAGATATGGCCTGGATCCCAAAGGCATTGAAGCTGCCGACAGAGGTGAGGTCCATGGTGACCTTGGACCTTACTTCTGGGATCTATCAGCTTCAAATCCAATTCTATCCCAAAGGGAATCAATAAGAGATTGTCTGTCCTAAACTGAATGTGAGTGAGCCTGGCCCAGAAGCAGGCATTCAGATGACCCCACATGCTGACAACATTACAGCTGACATCCTGGCCGCTGAGTGAAGAGATTTTCACAAAGACTTAAGCCCAAGGATTAAGAGAATAGCATGTACTTAGAAGAAAGCAAGACACACTTAGGAGTATGGCTGTGGGCTCCTTAAGGGAAGCCAGGTAGACAGATAAAGGAAGACAGATAGGTGAGGCCTTCCTCCCTTCCTAGTTATGAACCTGCAGTTTTCTAGAACTGGCACCAGAAACCCTACTCACAGGGAAAAGGCATGTACTAAGCCTCCTGTGTAGTCCCTAGTGGTTCCTGGTTTCACTTTGTCAGATTAGATTATAATTCTTCCTGCTGTCGGAGAGGGAGAGAGAGAGAGAGACAGAGAGAAAGAGAGAACTAGAAATAAATAAATAGATAGACAGACAGACAGACAGACAGACAGACAGAGACAGAGGTTTCTGAATGGCCCTTTGAGACACACCTTAAGAGCCACCCAAACTGGCGTGTGTGTCTAAAGATGAGATGATGGTTGTTAATTTTGCTGGAATTCTTCTCTGTTGCCCAACAAGCTTCAACTGGATTTCTATCTAGGTAAGGCACTCCAGTCCAGTGGTCTCCTAGCCCTAAAACTGGTGCAGGCTTTTGAAACTGCAAACCCTATCGCCTCCCCCACAGACACGCCTCCTCCAACAAGGCCACACCTCCTAATCCTCCGGAAGCAGTCTATCAACTGGACTCTTCAGCATGCAAATATAAGAACCCATGGGCTCTAATGGGATACTATGACTCCAACCACCACACGTGCGTTCTACCCTACCTCACCTATCCATTGGGAAAGTGACCACATTTCACCACAAGCTTGTGACTCGGTGGGCACTATCGTCACAACCGTCATGGTCTGAGCTCAATATTACAGTAGCAAAGGCCAACAGAGCCATGTCTTTGCTAATTGGCTGTGTTTAATTTTTGATAGCTTATTTCTCCGCTGGTGAAAATGAGCAAATTTCAACCAGATTGGATAAGATTAAAGGCAGGTTTATTGGGAAGCTGCTCTCTGGTGGGCCAGTTTACTGGCCCCAAGGGATCCGGGTGTGGGAAGAGAGAAAGGCCGCACTCACAAAGAAGAGAAGAAGAGAGAGTGGCAGACCAAATTGTGTGGATTACATGGGGAAGAGCTTCTGGGGGAAGGGTGCCTCAGCCTCAGGGTTGGAAAGTTCAAGGTTGGGGGCAGGGCATGCCAGGTAAGGACTGAGGGATGCTGGGAGAGCCTGGAGGCCAGGTCTGCCTTGATAGTAAAATATGCACCTCAGTCCCTTGTCCCAGGGTCCAAAACCAAACGGTTTTGGTTAACCTACAAAAAGGAAAATAAAGTTTCATTGTAATATTTTTAAACATGCCATGAAACTTTGTTTTATTTCCCCCAGCCACTCTCCCCTCTCCCTAATCTTTTTTCTCCCCACAGATAGTCCCCATTTCTGCCTTCATAACAGATCCATTAATCTACCCTGGGACTCTTTCTTTCTCATTTTGTGAGCATGTGGAGGAGGCAGGGTGGGGTGGGAGTGGGGTCTAGATTCTGCAGGTGAGAGAAAGCATCCAACACTTGTCTTTCTGAACCTTGCTTAAGGTTTTTAACCTTTCAACCTAAGGATGTCCACTTGCATCCATTTATCTGAGATTCACATAATTTTCATCTTTAAAGCTAAATATGCTCTCAGGGTAAACTTCTGATTCAAAGAGAGGCCTCTGCACCCAAGGTGGGCTATTCCCCCCACCACCACCACCACCAGGACTGGAATGGGCTTTACTTTCTTAGATGGGTCCTTCTCAGCAGGATGGCTCCAGGTCCTTAAAAGTAATCTAGGTTGTAAAACGAAAAAGAGGTTTTTAAAGGTATATTTGCATCTCAAAGGCACAGAGGAAGTTAACACAGACGGGCTTTCTGTAGTAAAAGTACTTGGTTAAATGCTTTAAATCCCATAAGGTCTGTGTGAGAAGTGCATTGGTTTTCTTACAGCTTTGTTAAACTGACAGGAGGTTGAGGGGAGGGGCAACAGGCAACTAGAGACCCTATGGCCTTGTAAATCTCCCCTGGCTGACATTCATTCTGACATGGGTCTGACGACACCCTCTGTGTCAGCTTTCCATAACTGTAAGAAACATTTGAGAGAAATAAATTCCAAAGTATTCCACTGGCTGTCTTGTTTCTGGGCTGCGGTGTGGCAAATCAGGGGGTCAGGGTAAAGCAGTTTGCCTCATACAGTGGACAAGGCAAAAGAGAGGCAGGAATGAGGAACAATGACAGGATGTAGTCCCCAAGCATCCACTTTCTTCAGCGAGGTCCCATCCCCTCTTTTCAGTAACCCATCAAATTATACATAGGTCCTGATCAGAGTCCCCAAGATCCAACCACTCCCCAAACATCACCTCCCAACACTACTGTGACTGAGACCAAGCCTATAGCATGTCAGCCTTTGTCTGGGAAATTTCAGATCCAAACCCTTAACATTCTTTATATCAGTGGTTCTCAACCTTCCTAACTCTGTGACCTTTTAGAACAGTGCCTCATGCTGTGGTGAGCCCCATCCATAAAATTATTTTGTAGCTACTTCATAACTTCAATTTTGCTATTGTTAGCGAATCATAATACAAATACCTTGTGACTTTAATTTTTTTCAAAACCTATTTTTAATGATGGTTCTTAAATGCTCTAGCCTCCCTTCTAGCCCACCACCCACCAGAGGTAGTGGAAAAGAAAGGATATGGGGGAAGTATACCAACACTTATCTTTGGACAAGTTCTTTGGAGCAACTCCTGTCCTCTGTGTTGTCTGGAAATTCGGCAGCTCAGTTCACAGGTTAGCAGCTTGATCCACTGGCAAGCACTTCATGGATACACCAGCAGTCCAGTTTGGTAAAGTCAGGAGAGCCAACACAAATCAGCAGCAATGGCACTACCTAGCAGAGACAGCCAGGCCTCAGCAGGAGGGACCAGGAAGAACACCAGGAGAACTTCTTGGCTGTGCCTCTCTCAGGGAAGCAAAGATCAGGAAAGATTCGAGACCCCCAAGTGTTGCACAACTAGATCTAGAAGCAAGCCCCCATCACTGTCCCTCAAGTCCTTTTTATATGCCCTCCAAACACCACATGTCCTCCTCGGGTCTTGGCTCAGCATGCGTATCTGTTTCAGCTGACATTGCCCTGCCAATTGTTGACATTGCTCTGCCAATTAGCCAGAGTCCAAGGAAGCAGCAAGAAACTGCAGGACACCACCAGAAGGTTGTTATGCGTGTGTGTGTGTGTGTGTGTGTGTGTGTGTGTGTGTGTGCATACATTTCTCTCTATGAAGTCCTGTCAAATGCAGCTCAACATAAGGTGGACCAATACATGCATGTTGCTAGCAAAGAATCTTTCATCACGTCCCCCTTCACGTGTTTGCGTTAACAGAACACCCTTTCACCTGTGTCTGCTTCAGCCCAATGTTCCGAGGCTGCCTTAGTCTTTCACCTGTGTCCACTTTAACAAAAAGTGTCTTCCTGTGTTTGCCCCAGCAAAACACTCTCCAACCGACTTTCCAAAGAACACTTAAGTTTCCACTTCAATACCTGACGTGCAGGATGTCTGAAAAGGGACCCTCGCGGTGTCTTACCCACAGATTGAGAACTGCAGCTCTGTTACGTGATGCTAGGACCTTGGGAGCATCATTGGTTGCGTGTAATATATTACCCAACACTTCACCTTATTACACTACGTCATCAACTGATTGGAAAATTTCCCTGCAGGAGATGTGGCTCCTAAGATGTGTCTTTTAGAACAAGTTGCTATTTTGTGGCTGCTTCTCTCGATTGTTATATTTTTGAAACATGTAAAGCCGGAGGTGAGACCTCTTTTAACTGTGCTTCTTGTCTGTGCTGGTTCATTTTGTGTCAACTTGACACAAGCTAGAGTCAACAGGAAAGAGGGAGCCTCAATAAAAAAAATAGGCCAGATTGACTTGTGGACAATAATACTGTGGGAGGCTTTCTTGATTAATGATTGATTGGGGTCGGGGCGGGGGAACGCAGCTCACTGTGGATGGCGCTACCCTGGCACAGGTGGTTCTAGATGCTATAAGAAATCAGGCTGTGTAAGCCATGTAGCCAAGCAGCATTCCTCCATGGCCACTGCTTCAGTTCTTGCCTCCAGGTTCCTGCCTTGGGCTTCCCGTAATAATGGACTGACTGCAAGCTGTAAGCTGAAATGAACTCTTTCTCCCAAGTTGCTTTTGGTCATCGAGTTTTGTCACAGTAACAGAAACAGTGAAGACATTGCACATACCCAATATACAAAGTTCAAACACATATAGGAGAGTCAACAAGACTCACTATCCCGAGGATACTCTGAAGTACAGCAAGGACTGTGAGGGAAGATCCTTCATTAAGGTAAAGACTGAGCTGTTGAGAAGGCTCTCGCTCTGCAAGTGTGAGGACCAGAGTTCGAATCCCCAGTATCTACGTAAAACACAGGGAAGTCTACAAGTGCCTATAACTCTAGCACTGATGGGGCTGACTGAGGCCAGGAGATCCTAAGAGCTCACAGGCTGGGCTGGCCAAGCCAAACAGCACAATCTGGTTCAGTACAAGACATCATCTCTGAGGCAGTAATACAAGGTTATGGAGGAAGACGTCTGAGATCCTGTTGTGTCTTCTGCATGCGCCCCCATGCAATATGTACATAAACATGTGTGTGTGTGCATATACACAAGACCAAGCAATAGTCCCAAGTGGCTTGCCACTCCATTCTTCTGAGTGGAAAAACCACGAAAGAAAACATATCTCTACAGATGAGTTGTTTTTTGCTCTGGGCAAATTGGAGATGCAAACGCTGTATTTAATTTCATGTTGGTTCTCTCTTTATATTCAATATGACAGTGTGGCTACTGATATATAGTTTTCTCCCTGTTCCAACACCACTGATGTTCCCTCCATTACTAAAAGTCACGAACATCACTTCGTCTTAGAGGAGACGGAACTTCACAGGCTCTGTAGAAGCCCCATGGTTTGGGAGACTGACTCTTACTTTCATGAATGGACCGTGTGTAGCTGAGCAATGTTCCACAGCCCTACACTTCCGCTCTGTGGGTTCTAACAGCCAAGCCAACCCCTTCAGCTCCTTCTCAGCTGAACGTTTTCCTGGTCACACATTCTTGGGAACCACTCTGCATGTTAGCACTAAATGTCCGTTGACAGAAGAGGCAGAGAACCGCCGAGGCTACTCTTCTCACACACTATCTCCATTAGGTCTCATTTGACTCTTAGTCCATAGGTTTCCTCAGCAAAGCACACAGCGCCTTGTTTGCATGAGAATTGCCCTGGCTAGATGGCCAGCTGGACCCACTGGCCTCATTTTTGACTTGTCACACTCCTACAGATGGGACGCAAGGCTAAATCCCTCCCCATTGGTGCTAAGGTTCCTCCCATCTCAGTTCCTGCCCCCCATCCCTCATCTCAGTTTCTGATCATTTCTCCTCACTCACCCCTGAACTCTCCATGCCAGATGTCAGGACAGTACTTCCAATGGGGCCTCAGCAACCCTCACGCATTGTCCTGAGTCCTTCCAGCCTCTGCCTGGGGTTTGTTCCGAGCCAGCTCCCAAATCCTTGGTTTTATATAGCAGTGACACCCCCAACTTCTTGCGCTAAAATGTTATTTTTTTTTTAAATATTGCTTCTAAATAATCTTCCGAATCAAATAAAACCCTAATTGCACAGCGCCACCATTTCCGGGAACACCTTGGGTGCTCGCCTGTGACTGATGGAATGGTTGTGCAGAGCTGAGGTCATCTGACCTTTGCCAGCAGGCTTAGGCTCCCACCCACTTGCTCTGGAATGGACAAGCTGTTGTGTTCTTAGCTACCCTGTGAAGAATTAATTCTACACGTGTCACTAGGAAATCAGATCGTTGGCCACCATCGGGGAGGACTTGCCAACCACACGCTCAGTTCAGAACCGGCAGGGAGCAGAGCTGAGGGTAATGCTTGGAGGAAGACATGATGGCTTGGGCATCTGCTGCCTGAAGTTTTACAATAAATAAGAAGCAAACAAAAGAACTCTTTGGAATGAGAGGCAAACATCACCAAGGGGTCACTAGAGTCTCCAGGCGGGTGTCCCACAGGGTATCTGCACAGCTTGCCCTCCCTCCATGCTGACGAGGGATCTAGGTTACTCCTGTATTATAAGAAGACATGGAGGGTAAAGGAAGCTTTCCCCAAGGTACTGTCACCAGAACTTTCGGGAGGAAACAGATGCCCGTGCAGATTGGGCGATTAGAAGACTGTTCAATAAAGGAGCCCTTTACAAAACAAGGATAATATTTAATATGAACCATATAAAGAAAAGAGAGTAGAAGAAGACAGGAAAGGAGGAGAGGGGGGGGAAGAGGAAGGGAAAGAAAAGAAAGGGAGGGGAGGGGAGAGAAGGCCTAGGAGTATGGCTCAGTAGTACAGCACAGACTTGGTGCACACATAATCCAATATTAATAGACACACACAAAGATAATTTTTAAAATGTTATTTTAAGTTGCCGCCTCGGATTATTAATGTGGACTGCAACAGCTAGTATGGCTTTGACCACAGTGATTAAAAAAATGCTTTAAAACCGATATTCACAATAATAAATTCGACTCTCAAGAAGGAGTCAACAAAGATCTTCTGAAGGAAGAGTATGCATGCATTTTAAAGGAACTCATCCTTAAAATACTTCCCCACCCAACTGCACCCCCATCCCGCTTAAGTGAGCAATGTCTCAATGACCCATGTGACTCAGTTGTCTGGGCGGTGGAATGAACACCTTAGGCATCTCTTGAGCATTGAGAGGAAAGGCAGAGGACGTTTCTAGAGTCAGAACAGAGTAGCTACATAGAGGGGGTGTCTCTCAGAAGCTGTAAACTTTGATGGGGAAATGGTATTTCCAGTGAGTTGAAAAACAGGGAACTGGGGATTCACGGTGCCCAGCTCCAGGGCTCCCTGACCCTTTCTCTCAGGTATGTGTCTTTAGGACACAAACGGGGACCCAGAGGACACAAAACTGGGAGCTTCATTCACGAAGGCCAGCCTCTCAGTGCACAGAGAACGAGCAGAGGATGGAAGACTGATCTGAAGGGAGAACGGAAGATACTTAGCGCTCGCTCTGAGTGGAGAGAGCACTGCCCATGCAAGAAATAAACAGTGGCCAGGAAAGCAGAGACAACTCTCCCTGAATCCTTAGCAGCGGGATGGCATCAGAGAATGCACAGGACATGTGTCAGGTCAGGGTGCACAGGTCAGCTGCCCTTAGAGCTCCGCCCACTCAGGACTGTGACCTCTTCCAGTGTGCAAAGGCCCTGCTTGTCCTCTACCTCACTGCGTTGAGAAGAGGCCATAAAGCCCTGGACGGCTGAGCTGTGCCTGCTAATCCCTTATCCCAGTTTTACTGTCAGAGTAATCCTTCTATAAGGTCAGGAGTGAGGGCTGGAAAGAAAGGGAAAAGTGCCCATTAAATTCTCAGCGTGGATGGTGAAGGTATTGGCTCCAGAAAACAAAGACCTCAAGATGGACAGTTACTTTGAAAAAAATGTTATTTTGTTTGTTTGTTTGTTTCCATGTTTGTTACTGTTGCCAGCTCACACCCTAGGAGGTCTCCCAGAATTGGGAAGAATACTTGACATCCTGTCTGTTAAACAGTCTAGTTTGGATCGTTTATAAACATCCAGTGAGAACAATAGTGGAATATTCTCTCTCTCTCTCTCCCTCTCTCCCTCTCTCTCTCTCTCTCTCTCTCTCTCTCTCTCTCTCTCTCTCTCTCTCTCCCTCTCCCTCTCTCTCCCTCTCTCTCTCTCTCTCTCTCTCTCTCTCTCTCTCTCTCTCTTTCTCTCTCTCTCTCTCTCTCTCTCCTCCTCCTCCTCCTCCCCCCTCTCCCTCTCCCCCTCCCTCTCCCTCTCTCTCCCTCTGTGTGTGTGTGTCCTTCTGTCTGTCTGTCTGCCTGCCTCACTCTACTTCCCAGTTGAAAACTAAAGTTAAACTTAATAAGCTCAAGTTACATTTCATGTTATGCACCATAGAAAACAAAGGATTTCTATTTTCAATTTAGCTATCCATAGAGAAAGTCACAAAAATAGCAATAACGTGTTAACAGTACAGAACTGGGGCAATGAGAGGGAATGTTACCTTTTTCTTTTCATGGATATCACAGTGACACATTCTGAAAGGACCTATACATTAAGTTATGTGTACTTGTGTGTCCTGGTGGCAGCAGTGGGGTAGAGATGGGTGTGGGGGAGTGTTACTTGAGTCCAGATGCCTGCAGAGGTTAGAGCAGACAGATCTTCCTGGAGCTGAAATTATAGACCTTTGTGAGCCACCAAATGTGTGCTGGAAACTGAACCTAGGTCCTCTGGAATAATAGCCAGCACTCTTAACTGCTGAGCCATCCCTCTAATCCTGAGACTAAATAATTTGGACGATGAACATACCTTGAGTTTACAACTTAAAATAGACACACAAACAAACAAAAGACCAGGCTGGGCCTCAAACACACAAAGATCCAATTGCCTCTGATTCCTGAATGCAAGGATCAAAGGTGTGTGTCACTGCCATTGGGCTCTGTATGGTAATCTTAATGGGGTGTCTGTCAACCCCAGATTTTCTGACATCCAGGTCTCTCTAAACACTAGAGGGCACCTTCTAAACCCCAAACTCCAAGGAGGGTTTTAAATAAGCCTCTGAGGAGGGTTTCTTTATTGCTTACGTCATCGTTTAGCAGCCTGTCTTCCCTCCAACCAAGAATTTCACACTGAGGGTTTTGACAAACTCCCCTAAATGTCCTAACTGTGGTTTTCAAAGATGCTAAGAATCCAGCCCACATATTGAGTAATTACATTTGTTAATGCATGATAACAACTTCAGCCAGGCGTGACCTTAACTGCTAAGCTTTCTATCGCCCCAATCAAGATAATTATTCTCTCACTCAATACAAGCCTCAAATTATGCAAACACATTAGAGGTGAAGCATAGGAGTGGGAACGGGAAGGTGGGGAGAGCTGCATCATTTCCTTCTTCACATGTTCTTTCTTTTAGGGGCCCTTTGTGCCCAAGTCAAACTATGTGACATTTCTTGAGAGATTGTCAAGTTTAGTGTTTGCTATTCTTTTCGTTTGTTCGTTCAGATTTATTTTAATTTTATGTGTCAGTGTTTTGCCTCCATTATGTATAACCCACGAGTGCAGTTCCCACAGAGGCCAGAAGAGGGCACTTGGGTTCCCCTGGCACTGAAGTTAAAAGTGGTCATGAGCTCCCCAGTTCCTACTTTTGTGTTTTATTAGTGAGTCATGCAAAGGATTTAGGACATTTCTGTCAGCGTTTTAGAACATGAAATGGACTTTTCTTATTTCAACTCTGATATGCAAATGAGTAGCTAATCTTAAATTTGGACAACCATACGTGGGAAAATTGTTCTAAATCTCAGAACTTCCCACAATTCCATGGCTCGGATATTGGGTCAGGATCCTCTCTGGTTCATTTCGTTTTCAAAAAAATGAAATTGCTGCTCCATCTACTCGGGGGCCCTCAAGCCTTTGATGTATCTTTTCTATATTCCACTCGACTATGAGAGCTGCGTGGTGTCTAGCGTTCAGCTATAAACACTCTTACACTGTGGATATTATTTTACCTGGATGGGGCCGAGCTTCTTCGTAAGGTAACTTCTCATTCCTCAGTTGCATCTGTGTGGAGAATTAACCAACACGGCAATGGTTATTCACAGCCCCATCAGAGGTAATCCTTCTTTAAATGTTAGCTCTCTTGCCCCAAGGTTATGCCCTACCAACACTGAGCCCAGTGCCTGCTCCTAACATGGAGCTGAGAGGGATTAACAAGCTGAGTTGTGCAAGCACCGAGAAATGTAAAGCCAAAATGTTAGATTTGCTTTGCAGATTAGGAAGGAAGTGGTATTTCCTGCACCTGTGCGCAGAAGCGGGGCTTAACAAATGTAGTCCCCAGGCTGGAGACTGTGCTTGAGTCTGAAGTTGGTCTTGGCATTCATAACAAACCTGAGCCCGGGGAGCTTTCTCTTTTCTTGGAAGAAGGATGTCAGAATAGACAAGTGGGTGGCAGGGAGTTTAGAAAGTTGTACACGACTGCATAGAAGTCACAGACAACACACAGAATATTCTCTAAGTGGTTTCCTCCATGCCTGTCCTCCCTAACTCCCTCCTGCCCTCTTCTGCTTTCTGCCTTCTTCCTCCTTGTACTTCCTGTCTTCCTCCTGTACTTCTTGTCTTCTTCCTGTACTTCCGCCTTCCTCCTGTATTTCCTGTCCTCCTCCTCTACTTCCTAGCCTCCTCCTTCTTTACTTCCTGTACTTCCTCTCCTCCACTTCCTGTCCTTCTTTTTAAATTCCTGAACTTCCCTTATTTCTCACATTTCTCCTCTACTTCCTATCTTCTTCCTTTACTTCCTGCTCCCCACTACTTCCCTGTCCTCTTCTTTTTCCTCCCCTCCTTCCTCTTGCCCCTCCTCCTTCTTCCCCCTCCTCCTTTTTCTCTTCTTCCTTCCCCTCCTCCTCTTTCTCCTTCTCCTCCTCCTCTTCCTTTACTTCCTAGCCTCTTCCTTTGCTTCCTGCTCCCCACTACTTCCTGTCCTCTTCTTTTTCCTCCCCCTCCCTTCCTCTTGCCCCTCCTCCTTTTTCTCTTCCTCCTTCCCTCCTCCTCTTCCTCTTCTTCCTTCCCCTCTTCCTCTTTCTCCTTCTTCTCCTCCTCCTCTTCCTTTACTTCCTAGCCTCTTCCTTTGCTTCCTGCTCTCCACTACTTCCTGTCTTCTTCTTCTTTCTCCTCACCACCTTCTCTCCCTCTTCCTTCCTCCTCTTCCTCCTCTTCATCCTCTTCTTTCTCTTCCTTCCTCCCCTCCTCCTCTTTCTCCTCATGCTCCTTCTCTTCCTCTACTTCCTGACCTCTTCCTCTGCAGAGCCTCAGTCCACACAGCTTCCTCTTATCTGAGTGTTGTGTTGCTCAAGAATCATCCGGCAACCCTTCCATAAAACCATAACTGACAATTACCAGCAGGCTGTGTGAACCTATGCAGGAGAGGCCAAGGTCTGTGCTAGTGAACTAGGTCCTGTTTTAACAGCATCTGAGATGTGTTTTCTTCATTTGTAAAATGAAGCTGGGTAGGATGATGAGCGAGATGACTGCCAACAAGGGAAGTCTCTAACCCTAATGTTCACGTCTGGAGTTTGGGCCAAGGCAACCAGGCATCAGATACAGCATGAAGTATGAATAAATTTCTTTTGTTATATTTTCAGACACATAGAAAAGATTGCCTGGAACCACATTTTAAATTTGAAGCTGTAGGAGACTATCTCAACATGCTCATAGCTGCCTTACCTTTACTTGTAGGAAAATGGCTACATAGATGTCTTAGCCACTATTGCTGTTGTTAGGGCTAGGGTTAGGGCTGTGAAGAGTCACCATGACCAAGGGAGCATCTATAAAAGAAAGCATTTAATTGGGGGGCTTGCTTACAGCTTTGGAGATTTGGTATATGAGCGTCATGGTAGGAAGCATGCTGGCACACATAGCACTGGAGCTATATCCTAATGTGCAGAAGAGATGGGAGGGGGAGGGGGAGGGAGGGGGGAGGGAGACTGGCATGAAGCCAAAAACCTCAAAGTCCACCCCCACCCCCCATGACATATATGACATATAGGCCACCCATCCTAATCTTTCTAATCCTTTCAAAAAGTTCCCTCCCTGGTGACTGGGCATTTAAATGTATGAACCTCTGGGAGCTATTCCTATTTAAACCACCACAGTAGGCTATGAAGAAACAGAAGCCCCATGGGTTAGCATCCTGAACAGCCACTTGAGAACTGGCTCCTTTCTCAGTTACTCTAAACTGCAGAGAAGAAAGTAACTTTACGGTGAGACATTCCCCCATGGTGTTTTCTATATGCTAGACACAGAGCCTTGTTTATCTGAAACGCAAACTTAAACTGGTGCCTTACATCTTATCTGTCAACTGTGTTCGAAATTGAAGCGAAAGACGTTACAAAGATGCTGAGCTTGCTAAACGCTGCTTCTCTTTTTTACTCTTCTGGTTTCCCTCTTAGAACCATCTAGGAAGTTTAATTTCTTTAGTCCACATGGTAGAATGCAACATACAGCGCACTTCTATTTCCCTAATGGAGTTTTTTACAGGAGCTGGCAAGATGGCTCCACTGGTCATAGTGTTTGATGACCAGAGTTTAGTCCCCGGGACCCACATAATGAAAGAAAAGGACCACGTTCTGCAAGTTATCCCCTCCTTTGCCTCGTACACACGCACTGTTTCACAACACACACCCCAGCCCTCATGATAATAAATCACTGTAGTAGGAAATATTGACAAAAGAAAATCTCTCTCACACATCATTCATACTCGAGAAAGGTTCTTAAAGCGGTTTTCTAGGGGAATGATTTAATGTAATGGACACAAATGTGAGAGGCTAATAAATAAATAAAACAAACAAACATACACATATATAATATACATGAAACCGATTCTGGATTAGAAATAATGGCCAACTGGTATTGAAAAATCTTTAAATTCACATAGCTAAAAGAAATATGGCAGCTCTGGCGAGTAGTAGAATGCCGTAGGAGACAGACCCCCAATACGTTAGCAATCAGTTGGCTCCATATAGGTATCATTATGGAAATAAATATCCATACAGTAATTTATATGATATCGGTGACTAAAATGCAAGGCGCATATGAAAAAGGCGGCATTAACATGAATTCTCATCTTACATGCACAGGCAGAATATATCAAGCCACAACAGCAACAACAAAAATATAAATTTCGAATCAATTTCCTCCCCGGGAATGAGACAAGCTACATGTGTGGATTGCATCTAGAGAAAATGATACTTCAGTAAAACTCAGTAGAGTTCACTGGATGAAAATAACTCTAATGAGATCCCACGTTGATGAGACTATGTGCCTGAGGATGAGAGCGAAGCAGAAGGAAATAAAATATCCGCCACTACAGACTCAGGTGTAGGAACAGTGGATCCCCAGGAGGTGGCGCTGTTTGGGGGGAGCTACATAAACCTTTAGGAGGTGGAGCCTTGCTGGAGGAAGTACATCACTTCCCTGGGGGTGGGCTTTGAGAATTTGTCTTGCCTCACTTCCTGTTTTCTTTCTGCTTCCTGTGTAGGATAAATATGTAATTATCTAGCGTCCTGCTCCTGACACTGTGCTTTGGCTTCCCCACCAGGAAATAAACTTCCTGGAATTGCTTTTGGTCATGGCATTTCATCACAGCAGCAGAAAAGTAACAAATACTCGTACATGAACAAAAGCTGCAAACATCTCATTAGTAATTTAATAGAGACCAAATGATGGGAGAAAACGGAAGCGATTTTCGCAAACTCAGCTTAGCAGAGAACTTTTTACATAAAATTTCCATTAGTGTCTGAAGCACTGAATGGAAAACACTGCAGAAATAAGAAATATAAAGAAAACATGCAAAGAAAACGGGAAAAAATACGTAAAAATTTCTGGACTTGTCTTTGCTCTTTGTGTTGAGGAAAATACCAGAATGGGAGATTCAGGTCCCTTTCTTTACTTCAATGTTTTTGATTGTATTTATTTGGTTGCCCGGAGGTAACAACCCCACGGGGACTCACTATTAATAGCTCACACTGAAGGTGAGGTGATGGCTCACTTTAAAATTGGAATTTGGGCTGCGTGGATCTGTAAGAATCTTTAAATTTGTTCCCTTCTTTGGAGGGGATAGCTTATATGACATGGCATGTAGAAGTCAAAGGACAACTTGTGGAATCAAAGTCTGCCCATCAGGCTTGGGGGCAAGTGCCAGTGAGCCCTATCACCAGCAGCAGGAGTTTTAAAGTAAGTTGCTCTTAGGAAAGAGCAGGCAGGCATGGCTCGGCTGCCTGAGGCTGAGCTGAGGCTGATGCTGACAGTACTGGATCAGGTGGAACCATCAGAAGGAAGGCATAAGTGTTATGATGGCAACAAATGTAGTTGTCATTCCAACCTTCCTTCCCTCCCTCTCCTTCCCTCCCTCTGTGCCTTCCTTCCTTTCTTTTATTCGCTTTTATTCTTCCTTCCTTCCCTCCTCCCTTCCTTCCTTCCTTCCTTCCTTTCTTTTCTTTCTATCGTCACACTAATCCTGGCCTCTAGGGATATCCTTTATTCAGAAAGTGCCGTTTAATTTAAAGTGGCACAGTGTTTCCAGATT